>NC_042615.1:193149646-193270399 GCF_901001135.1 Rhinatrema bivittatum | reverse complement strand
CTTCCCTCCAAGAACTTATCCAAACCTTTTTTGAACCCAGCTACACTAACTGCACTAACCACATCCTCTGACAACAAATTCCAGAGCTTTATTGTGCGTTGAGTGAAAAAGAATTTTCTCCGATTAGTCTTAAAGTTAATGCAATAAGGCGCGCCGCACAGCCAAAAGATGAAGGTCTCTGTTCTGAGAAGACTCCCGAGACCAGTTAGGGAACCCTGGAAGCTCCACAGTTTGATTGATGTGAAAGGCTGAAACCACCTTAGGGACAAAGGACGAAACCATACGTAACGATACCCGATCGTCGTAAATCCGAAGAAAAGGATCCTGACAAGACAGCGCCTGCAACTCTGAGATCCGACAGGCGGAGCAAATGGCCACCAAAAACACCGTTTTCAAAGTCAGATCTTTCAGGGAAACTCCACGAAGAGGCTCGAAAGGAGCACCACATGAATTTAGTCCTGCGAGTTCTAAACTCCAATCTGGACACACCAAATGGATGGGAGGGCGCAAATGTTTGACCCCCTTAAGAAACTGAGTAATATCCGGATGTGCTGCCAGCGAACAGCCGTCAAAGTTTCCCCGCAAGGCACCTAGAGCTGCCACTTGTACACGAAGGGAATTGAACGCCAAGCCCTTAAGCGAGGCCCTGTTGCAGAAAGTCAAGCACCTGACGAACATGCACCGCTAAAGGTGCATGTTCCAAGGGTCGCAGGAACGCAGACGACACCGAATCTCAAAAAGCTTCCAAACTCACATAAGCCATAGAGGTGGCTGGATGTCTCGCCTGTAGAAGGGTGGAAATGACTTGTCCTGAATAACACCTCAAGCGTAAACGTAGCCTCTCAAAAGCCAAGTCGTGAGAGAAAAGCGATCCTCCCGATCCGAAAATATGGGCCTCTGACAGAGCAGATGTGTTAGATGAGCCAGCTGAAGTGGACCCTCTAGAGCCAAGCGTACCAGATCCACGAACCACGTGGCCACTCCGGCGCCACCAGAATCACCCTTCCCGAGTGCCGCTCTATGCAACGGAGAAGCCGACCTATGAAGGGCCAGGGTGGGAAGGTATACAGAAGAATCCCCGTGGGCCAAGGACACACGAGACCGTCTATGCCCACCTAACCCTATTCTCGGCAATGGCTGAAAAAACGAACTGTTTTTGTGTTTGCCTGCGTTGCCATCAGATCCAGCTGGAGTTCCCCATCTGGTGCAAATGAGATTCTACGCCTCGAGAGATAGCAACTAGACCCAGGGCAATGGGAACTAACAGCTGAGAATTGGCTTGCACATTCTCTACTCCCGCGACATGGGATGCGGCAATGCTCTCGAGATGGCGCGCCACCCAGGTGAACAGAAGACGTGCCTCAGAGTCCCGCCTTGCCGGTTGATGTACGCCACTGCTGTTGCATTGTCCGAGAAGATTCGCACCATTCTGCCCTGGATCCAGGACCAGACATACAACCCTGGTCTGAGCCGGTTTATGGACCAGGATCTTTCCATCGCCGACCAGAGCCCTTGGACGGACCTGTCTGCACACACTGCCCCCCCAACCTGAGAGGCTGGCATCATGGAGATTATCAGCCAATTCGGAGAGTCCAAATATGTCCCCCGTTCCAGATTGTCCAGTGAGCCACCCTGACAGACTGGCTCTGGATTCCAGAAGTAGAGGCATTGGTAGATGGAATTGCTCCAACAACGAGCTCCAGCAAGGCAAAAGCACACGCTGTAAAGGTCTTAAGTGAGTGACTGCCCAAGGAACCAAGTCCAAGGTTGAAGCCATGGAGCCCAGGGCCTGAGAGATGATGCCACACTGTGGGATTGTTCCTTCAAAGAAGGGAATGTATTTGTTCCTGCAACTTCCCTATTCGACCCACTGCTAGAAACACTTTGCCCAGCAAGGTATTGAATTGTGCTCAGAGATAAATCAACTTCTGAGTGGGTTCCAAGTAACTCTTCTGCAAATTGATTACCCAACCTAGGGATCGCAATGTGAACATCACCATGTGCACTGATCTCTCGCAGTCCTCCCGAGACTTTGCGCGAATCAACCAGTCATCCAGGTATGGGTGGACTAAGATTCCCGCCTGACGAAGGAAGGTCGCCACCACTATCATCACCTTGGTGAACGTACGAGGAGCTGTTGAGGCCAAATGGGTGGGCTTGAAATTGGAAGTGTCGCCCCAAGACCTTGAACCGCAGAAACCTCTGGTGATTCAGCCATATCGGAATGTGCAAATACGCCTCCGTGAGGTCCAGAGAAGCGAGAAACTCCCCTTTTCGAACCGCGGCCATCACTGTCCTCAGGGTTTCCATACGAAAGCTAGGAACCTGAAGTCAACTGTTCACCTTCTGCAGATCAAGGATGGGCCGAAACGTGCCCTCCTTCTTGGGGACCACAAAGAACACGGAATACCAACCTCGTCCCTGTTGGGACAATAACTTTGAGCTCTAGAAGTTGTTGTAGAGTCACCCAGACTGCCTCTTGCTTGACACTTGAGGCCTCTCGGGACTCCACAAAAACCTCCCGGACCGGGCGCGAGAACTCCAGTGCATACCAGTCTTTGACCACTTCTAAGACCCAGCGGTCTGATGTAATTCTTGCCCATTCCGTGTAAAAATTGGATAATCTGCCTCCGACAGCGTCAATGACGGAATGGGTGTTCGTGGTTTCATTGGGGATTTTTATTACTTCCTGTACCAAGATGTCCCGAATCTCTTCCGGGCCGGCGACCCCCTCGAAAGGACTGCTGGCACCCTGAAGCAGGTTTAGAAGCAGGAGGTGCAGAGAATCTACCCGCCTAAAGCAGCGAGAGTCCCAAAATCTAGCTCAAGGAGGGAAGACTTTCTTAGAAGATCTTTTATCTTCCGGCAACAGATTGCCCTTGGATTCGGCAAGCAGCTTTACCAGCTGATCCAGATCCTCCCCAAGCAGGAGCTTGCCCTTAAAGGGTAGATTACAAAGCTGGGACTTGGAGGACAAATCCACCACCCAATTTCACAGCCAGAGGAGATGCCACGCTGCCACCAAGGACACCATGCTTCTCGCCAAGGTCCTCACCAGATCATACAAAGCATCTGCAACATAATCGATGCCCGATTCTAGGTGGGCAGACTGCAGAGCCCCACTGTCGCCCGTACCGGCCCCGGCAGCCGACTCCTGGACCCAACACAGACAGGCCCTCTGCATGAGGCTAGCGCAAACCGCCGCCTGAAGGCTTAGCTCAGCAACCTCTAATGCTCGCTTCAAGCTGGAGATCCAGTTGCAGTCCTGCATATCCTTAAGGGAAGCAGCCCCAGCAACCGGGATAGTGGTCTTTTTCGTGACTGCAGAGACTGTGGCGTCCACCTTTGGAATTTTCAGTAAATCCAAAACAGACGATAATGGGTACAGTTTCGCCATAGCTCTGCCCACCTTCAAGCCGGAGTCTCCCACTCTCGGGTCACTAGTTTGCGAACCTTCTTAGGCAGAGGAAAGGATATTGTGGGATCACTAATGCCGTCGAGGACTGGATTGATGCCCTCGTTGTCAGACTTTTCTTGAGAAACTTTAAGTTCCAGAACTTCAAGGACCTGGGGAATAAGGGGTCTTAACTCATCCCGCTTGAACAAACGCACCACGCTGGGGGGTGTCATCGGGCTCATCGGGCTCATCCGGATCATCAGAATCCACATCAGCCGGATTCTACCGAGGATCCGGGTCTGCCGCCCCAGACCCCGGGATCGGATCTCGTGTACCCTGGAGAGACTCCCCTGTGGGGTGAGCCTGAACAGAGGCGCGCTGGAGATGGTCTGTACCCTGACCTCTTTTCTCAGGCGGGTCCTAATCTGCCCCCAGGAGACCGGACCGCTTTACCGTCAAGCGTTTCCTTGCCAGGAATTCTGGGGAAAACCCCTCGGGTCCCCCTCCCCCACTGGAGAGTCGGCTGGGGTAATATCAGTTCCCCCGGTGAGGTCTTCCCTCACCAGGGCTAGAACAGACGGAGAATCCTCTTCCCGCGAATCTGAGACAGACGTTCCCTCCCTGAGGGAGGAGGCAAGAAGCCCTGAAGAGCCCTCTAACTCCAGGGAACAAGCTGAGCATAAGGAGACCACATCTTACGCCTGGCTGCGTGACCCACACACGCGGCAGGCCTGCAATTCTGTTTTCGGTCCCATCCGCAGCAGCGCGCCGATAGTCTGAAGTGAAATAGAAAAGGGCACGAATAAAAAAAGAAACGGTGCTGCGACGCGGAGAAAATTTCAGTCAGGCAGGGCCGGAAAAACAAACTTTTTGTGCTGCGGGCTAAGAGACTACTGACTGAGGAGAAAAAAAAAACACACGCAGCCGTGCCGCGAGAAAGGAACCTGTCTATAGTGAAATTGCAAGCCCCCAGCAGGGAAGTGGCAAGTAAATGAGGCACACGGGGGGAAAAAAAAAAAAAACACACACTCACCCTTGCCCTCAGAAAATGACCCAGAGCCCCGGGAGCTGAGGGGAACACTAGACAGCTTCCCCGGCCAGCCTTAAAAGACCCGGTCCCTCCTGCACCTCTCCTTACCTCAGCACTGAAGACTGTCAGCCACAGTGAAAACAGTTTTTTTTGTTTTTTTTTTTTTAATTAAACTTTACCAAGACACTATATATATATATATATATATATATATACATACATACACACACATTATATACAATCACCAGAGAAATAAAGAGAAAATACCTCAATTTCACACATTCCAGCAGAAAAGGCTAATCCCTATCATTATTTCATCTATCACACAATTCCTTGGGCTCTCCCTTTTTACCCTATCCCTTTTCAATGCACAATCTCTCTCAAAAAAATCTCATACTCTCAATGATTTTCTCTCAGAGACCAATCCTGACATCTGTGCCATCACAGAGACTTGGTTAAAATCCACAGACTCAGTAATCATTAAACCAACTCCCCACACAATCATATGACCTCTTCTCGATTCCCAGACCAAAGAAAAGAGGTGGTGGCCTGTTACTTTGCAGCTAAAAAGGCCTAAAAATAACCTTACAACACTCAAGCCTAATTGCTAATATAGAATGTGCATACTTCAAATCAAAAGAACTACAAATATGCCTAATCTACGCTCCACCCAGAATACTTGATGCTGAGCCATCTCCCATCATTGAATACATTGCCAAACACATCAACTATGACTCTCCTGCTTTAATAATGGGTGATTTTCAATCTCCACGTTGATTCGGCTATACGTTCTCACAACTGTGAAATTTTCTATCCTCGCTTCAGAACATGGGTTTCATACAAATCATTAACAACCCAACTCATAAAGCAGGCCACACCTTGGACTTGATTTTCATTAATGAAGGTATCTCTCTCGCATCTTCTCCGACATGTAATCCAGTTCCCTGGTCGGACCACCAAATTATTAACACAACCCTCGAGATAGCAAACATTCTTCCCCCATCCTTCCCTAAAACCACGGTTCATTTCAGAAAACCCTGCTCCACAGAAGTCCTAACTAATCATCTGAAAAGGAACTACATCAGCTAGACCTCTCAAATGCGAACTCTGCCATCAATTCTTGGCATTCTATTATCAACAAAGTCGCAGACCAAACCTGCCCCCTTACCACTAAGGTGATTCACAAGGCCCAAGACAACAGAAAACCTTGGTTCACACCTGAACTGAAAGCTATCAAACTACTCCTCAGAAATAAAGAACATATTTGGCGTAGAAATCCATCTCCCTCAACTTTAGCAAGCTACAAGTCCACCCTCAATACCTACAGGAACTCCATCTTCAAAACTGAGAGAATTTTTCGCAAAAAAAATTCACCACTTCATTTTCGATTCTAAAGCTCTCTTTTCCTACATCTCGGCCCTCACAAAACCTTTGCCACCATCTATTCCTGATGACATCGCTCTCATCAAAGCTAATGAATTGGCCAACTTCTTCGAAAACAAATTACTAATCTCACCAAACAGTTTACTACAACCAACCCTCCTAACCTTTATCAGAAGACACCATTACCACAGACAACTGTTAAGTTAGACTCCTTTGAAACCACCTCTTCTCTTGAAGTGGAAAATATTTTGAAAAAACTTAAACCCTCATCTCATCCTCTAGATTCCATCCCATCAAACCTCCTCATTTCAATTCCAAATACCATTGCCAAGCCCATTGCAAAAATCATCAACTGTTCGTTAACCCAAGGACTAGTTTCTGAATCTCTGAAACAAGACATTTTGAAACCTCTCCTAAAAAAACCCAACCTATCAAATTCTGACCCAGCAAATTTCCGCCCCATTGCCAACCTGCCTTTCATCGCCAAGATCATGGAGAAAATAGTTAATAAACAACTCACAGACTTCCTGGAGGACCACAAGATTCTATCACCATCACAATATGGCTTTCGTAAATCTCTAAACATGGAATCACTTCTGATCTCGCTCACAGACTCCATCATTGTGAACATGGACAAAAAACAATCGCACCTCCTGATTCTACTTGATCTTTCGGCTGCCTTGATACGGTCAACCATTCAATTCTACTAGACAGACTCAAGGATATTGGCATATCGGGCTCTGCCTTAGATTGGTTCCGTTCCTTCCTTCAAAATAGATCTTTCAAGGTGAAAATCAATAATAATCAATCACATTCAATCAGTTCCAAATTGGGTGTTCCACAAGGCTCTGCCCTTTCACCAACCCTCTTTAACATTTATCTACTTCCTCTCTGCCTCCTCCTCACTAAGATGAAAATCAAGCATTACATATACGCGGATGATATCCAAATTATCATCCCCATCAAGGAGTCTGTACAAAAAACCATCACCTTTTGGGACAGTTGCTTTCAGGAAATCAGCTCTCTCCTATTCAAGATTAACCTAGTCATCAACAAAGACAAGACGGAATTCCTAATCATCTCTCATGATGCAAATCTCTTTATTAGTGAAACAACTTCTCTCCCAAATGCTCAACCTCAGATTGATAACCACTCTCTTCCTACCTCCCCTTCAACAATTCCTGATTATTTCAAAAATTCTTCGTACGTAAGAGATTTAGGCACCCTCTTAGACAACCAGTTCAACTTTAAAAGATTTGTTAACAATACAACTAAAGAATGCTTTTTCAAATTACAAGTCTTAAAAAACTTAAACCCCTTCTACACTTCTATGATTTCCGTTTGGTTCTTCAATCAATCTTACTCACTAAAATCGATTACTGTAACTCTTTGTTACTCGGACTCCCTGCTGTAACTATAAAGCCACTACAGATGTTACAGAACTCAGCTGCCAGGATTTTGACAAATACAAAAAAGAGGGATCACATCACTCCAATCCTGTACCACCTCCACTGGCTCCCATCAAATATAGAATTATATACAAAGTACTAACCATCATACACAAAAACTTACATAATCTAGCCCCACTCGATCTCACTTTCCAGATTCGCCCTAAATACTCCACCAGACCTTTGAGAAAAGCTTACCTTGGTACCCTCTTCGTCCCTCAAGCTAAAACATCTCTAAGAAAAAGGGCCTTTTCTACCGCTGGTCCCTCTAACTGGAACACTCTCCCCCTCCTGACCTCCGACAAGAGATTTGCCCTATCTCCTTTAAGAAAAACTTAAAACTTGGTTATTCAAGCTTGCCTTTCCAGAACCATCTTGTTAGCTTAAAGCCTTCTCTACTTCTCTTACTACACTTTTCTGTTTATTTCTCTCCCTTATATAGTTTGATCTGTTATTAATCTTAGTCTTTTTCATTTTTTTTTCATTTATTCTGGTTCCCTCTGAAGAGACCCTTAATCACTCTTTTGACTTTCCCTTTTATTTTATTATTTATTTATTTATTTTATTTTTATTTTATTTTATTTATTTTATGTTATTATTTTTATTCTATTTCATTCCATTTATGTCTTCCACTTTTCCCCACTCCTTTTTATACATACCTGCTCCCTAACTAAGCCTAGTACAAGAACAACAAATTTTTGAATTATACATTTACTGGACTTTTATCACTTATGACCTTCATTACTATGTAATCCAATCCAATTCTTATCTACCTTGATTACTATGTAATTTAAATTGTATATTTAGTTTTTCTTCTCATTGACTATTACTTAAAGTTGCTTAAATGTTCATTGTTCCATGTAAGGCCGTCTGGCAAGTTTTTGTTCTTTGTAAACCGGTTTGATTTGCATCTAATGTAGGAAGATCGGTATAAAAAAAAACAACAAAAAATAAATAAATAAATAAAATAAATAAGACACAGAGAAAAGCTGTTGCAGGAGACAAGTGAGCAGCTTGTAGCAGACACGGTGGTGAGTAGCCAGGAGCCCCTGGTCATCAGGACACCGAACTGTGGCGGGCAAACCCTGACAGGAATATCCAATTCTCCAGCCGCCCGGCTTCTACTGAGGGATGGCCCACGAAGGTACCTAACAGCTCAGGAAGCGACCGTAAACCAAAAAATTAAATTCAAACTAACTAAATAAAAAACATAGCTAAAGACTGCAGGTGTGCATCTGTACCACCCACTGGAGACAGAGAAATACTGAGTGACTGCAGGTGGCACTCTCGTTATGTAGCAGTGCCCAAAGTTCTAATTGTTCTCTGACTCCACCTGCTCGTGGGGATACACAACCCACTTTTCTGGACTGATCTGGGTATGTTTAGGACTAAAGTTTTTCATCCAAACAAGTTGTCTGGGATGCATGGAAGATTGACCAGTTTTTCATGCACATCTTCTCTGATCGAACTAGAGCGGAGCCAGGCCATTCGGAAAGCCGCTATAGCGGTAGCTGATGTTCAAGCGGACATTTCAAAAGATTTGTATTCTGCTCCTAGGAGATGCCTTATGCCCTTCCTGTAGGTCTTAGAATGGTTGAGGAGTAACTGGTTGGCCTGATTCAGAGCATAAGGTCTCGTAGAGATACTACACTGTATAAAATTGGTGCTGCTGAATTCTTGAAGTTAACATAGCACTTTGAAAGTATTCTTGGCATAGTTATCTGGGATTTTATGTTCATTGGTGGACTAGAAGCATGTAGTCTAGACTTTTTGGCCCGTTTCATAGCGGATTCTACTATAACTGATTGGTAAGGAAACTGAACACCATCGTAAGTGGCTGTTTTTTTGAAGTCTGAATTTTAAATCTAACTTTCTTGATACTGGAAGAATTGATTGAGGAGGATATCTAGCCTATGGCCTTTTTGAGATTGACGCACAGGCCATTCAGATATCCTAGGGTGTCGTTTCTTGTGAGAAGTTTCACAGGATGTTTCCCAGATTCCTGTTCCTGGTCAAGAGGTATAACTTTTAATAAGGGATCCTCCTGAGGAATAGAGTTTTGTGAATGGGATGATGTCTCAGAAATACAGACTGAGAATTCAGAGAGGACACTGATCTAGAGCTAATGTGTATAGGAGTTGGCAATACCCAGGAAGGCTGAGAAAGGATCTCCTGGAAAGTATCAGTTGAGAGAATGAAATGTGTGATCCGCTACTCTCCTTTAGGAATTTGCTCTTTGAGAAGCATGATTGTTTGTGAAAAGAAACAGCAGGTTTTAAAATGACTAGTCTGAGTCTATACACCCAGCTTGAATGGTTTCGGCAGGAGCTCTATGTTCCTGTTTTGAGGACCGTGTAGATGCGTCGTGCGAATCAACGCACTTTGTTTCTCTTGGTGATTGCAACACATAATGATGTTTAGCATGGTGCCGATGTTCAGATGACGCATTTGACAATTCTTTTTCAGGTCTGGGTCTTTTTAGGTGCTGAGGCGTCCTCTACACACTGAGGAGTTTCGTGTTTATCTCTCGATTCCTCTGATGAAGCTCATCTGGACACCTCACAACTTTTGATTTGGGTCCCAGGGAATGAACAGAGCGCCCTCGGAGAGGGCGCATAACTTCCTGACGAGGAGCACCCTCTCGCTTCCAGCGTCCAGTGACTTTTGCCACTTTCTCCTTGCTCTAGAAGACATGCGGCTGCAGTCCTTACATTCAGCCTGGACCTAGGCAAACGTAACAATAATTATAGTTGTCAGTGACGGACATTGTGTGTCCGCACTGACAGTATTTAAATCCCAGTTTCTTTGGTGTAGACATAATAGCGCTGAAAAGTGCTGTTTGGGGAATCGCAGATGTGATTAAAGAGTATTTCACAGAAAATAAGTAATGAAGAGACACGGAGAGATTAAGCAACATCAGTGTCTGAGTGCGGAAAAAAAAACTGATGAGCCCGGGCTCGCGCTTCCCACGGAAAGCACTACGCAGGCATGGCAGATCAAAAAACTTTAGCTTGGAGACGTAGATGTCTGCCGGGCACCACCATAATGACATCACCCAAACAGCATGGCTAATTCAGCCTGCTTATCGAAGGAAAGTCTGTAATTTCAGGACCAAGTGCAAAGAATAAATGTTATTCAATATAAATTGTAAATGTTAACCATACTTCTCTTCATATTGGGGAAAAAAGTATAGTACCAATAAAAATTTCAACGACATACCCTACCTAATATATGATAAATCTGAAAAGTCACAAAAGTTATTAACAAACATTTTCTCGCCATGGATTTATTAAACATCTTGATTCTCTGCCCTATAATACAACAGATTATTTTTAATTGCAAACTGACAAAAAGAAAATAGCTAAGAAATATTCTTCTTGTATTTTCAACTTCCTCACTCACTATTCCCCTCTAATTCACTTCTACATCTGAAGAAACAAAGAACATAAGCCTTGCCATACTGGGTCAGATCAAGGGTTCATCAAGCCCAGTATCCTGTTACCAAACTGGCCAATCTAGGTCACAAGTAGCTGGCAGAACCCCAAGGGGTAGACAGATTCCAAACTGCTTATCCCAAGAACATGTAGTGGATTTCTGCAACTACAGCTTAATAATAATGATTTATGGACTTTTCCTTCAGAAACTTGTCCAAAATGTTTTTAAATGCAGCTACACTTATAGCTTTCACCACATCCTCTGGCAATGAATTCTACAACTTAATAACGAGGAGCAAAAATATATTTTATCTTATTAGTTTTAAATGTATTACCCTAGTAGCTTCATCATGTGTACTCTAGTCTTTATACTTTTTCAAAGAGCAAATAACTAACGTTTACTTGTTCCGTTCTACTCATAAGAACATAAGAAATTGCCATGCTGGGTCAGACCAAGGGTCCAACAAGCCCAGCATCCTGTTTCCAACAGAGGCCAAAACCAGGCACAAGAACCTGGCAATTACCCCAAACACTAAGAAGATCCCATGCTACTGATGCAATTAATAGCAGTGACTATTCCCTAACTAAAATTGATTAATAGCCATTAATGGACTTCTCCTCCAAGAACTTATCCAAACCTTTTTTGAACCAGCTACACTAACTGAACTAACCACATGCTCTGGCAACAAATTCCAGAGCTTTATTGTGCATTGAAGTGAAAAAGAATTTTCTCCAATTAGTCTTAAATGTGCTACTTGCTAACTTCATGGAATGCCCCCTAGTCCTTCTATTATTCGAAATTGTAAATAATCAAGTCACATCTACTCGTTCAAGACCTCTCATGATCTTAAAGACCTCTATCATATCCCCCCTCAGCCATCTCTTCTCCAAGCTGAACAGCCCTAACCTCTTCAGCCTTTCTTCATAGGGGAGCTGTTCCATCCCCCTTTATCATTTTGGTTGCCCTTCTCTGTACCTTGTCCATCACAACTATATCTTTTTTGAGATGCGGCGACCAGAATTGTACACAGTATTCAAGGTGCGGTCTCACCATGGAGCGATACAGAGGTATTATGACATTTTCCGTTCTATTAACCATTCCCTTCCTAATAATTCCTAACATTCTATTAGCTTTTTTGACTGCTGCAGCACACTGAGCTGACGATTTTTAAAGTATTATCCACTATGATGCCTAGATCTTTTTCCTGGGTGGTAGCTCCTAATATGTAACCTAACATCCTGTAACTACAGCAAGGGTTATTTTTCCCTATATGCAACACCTTGCACTTCTCCACATTAAACTTCATCTGCCATTTGGATGCCCAATCTTCCAGTCTTGCAAGGTCCTCCTGTAATGTATCACAGTCTGCTTGTGATTTTAACTACTCTGAATAATTTTTGTATCATCTGCAAATTTGATAACCTCACTCGTCGTATTCCTTTCCAGATCATATATATATATATATATATATATATATATATATATATATATATATATATATATATATATATATATATATATATATATATATATATATATATATATATATATATATATATTGAAAAGCAACCGGTCCAAGTACAGATCCCTGAGGCACTCCACTGTCCACTCCCTTCCACTGAGAAAATTGACCATTTAATCCTACTCTCTGTTTCCAGTCTTTTAACCAGTTTTTAATCAACGAAAGGACATCGCCTCCTATACCATGACTTTTTAGTTTTCGAAGAAGCCTCTCATGAGGAACTTTGTCAAACGCCTTCTGAAAATCCAAATACACTACATCTACCGGTTCACCTTTATCCACATGTTTAACCCCTTCAAAAAATGAAGCAGATTTGTTAGGCAAGACTTCCCTTGGGTAAATCATTTTGACTGGTCCCAATTAAATCATGTCTTTCTATATGCTCTACGATTTTGATCTTGAGAATAGTTTCCACTATTTTTCCCGGCACTGAAGTCAGGCTCACTGGTCTATAGTTACCCGGATTGCCCCTGGAGCCTTTTTTAAATATTGGGGTTATATTGGCCTCGCTCCAGTCTTCAGGTACAATGGATGATTTTTAATGATAGGTTACAAATTTTAACTAATAGATCAGAAATTTCATTTTTTAGTTCCTTCAGAACCCTAGGATGCATACCATCCAGTCCAGGTGATTTGCTACTCTTTAGTTTGTCAATCTGGCCTACTACATCTTCCAGGTTCACAGTGATTTCGTTCAGTTCGTCTGACTCATCACCCCTGAAAACCATCTCCGGAACTGGTATCTCCCCAACATCCTCATTAGTAAACACGGAGGCAAATAATTCATTTAGTCTTTCTGCAATGGCCTTATCTTCCCTAAGAGCCCCCTTTAACCCCACTGTCATCTAATGGTCCAACCGACTCCCTCACAGATTTCTTGCTTTGTATTTTTTTAAAAGGTTTTTATGAGTTTTTGCCTCTATGGCCAACTTCATTTCAAATTCTCTCTTTGCCTGTATTATCAATGTTTTACACTTACCTTGACAATGCTTATGTTAGAGTAGTTAAATCACAAGCAGATTGTGATAAATTGCAGGAAGACCTTGTGAGACTGGAAAATTGGGCATCCAAATGGCAGATGAAATTTAATGTGGATAAGTGCAAGGTGATGCATATAGGGAAAAATAACACATGCTATAATTAAACAATGTTGGGTTCCATATTAGGTGCTACAACCCAAGAAGAGAATCTAGGTTCATAGTCACATTGAAATCATCGGTTCAGTGTGCTGCAGCAGTCAAAAAGCAAACCAGAATGTTGGGAATTATTAGAAAGGGACTGGTGAATAAAACGGACACATGTCATAATGCCTCTGTATCGCGCCATGGTGAGACCGCACCTTGAATACTGTGTACAATTCTGGTCGCCGCATCTCAAAAAAGATATAATTGCGATGGAGATGGTACAGAGAAGGGCTACCAAAATAATAAGGGGAATGGAACAACTCCCCTATGAGGAAAGACTAAAGAGGTTAGGACTTTTCAGCTTGGAGAAGAGACGGCTGAGGGGGGATATGATAGAGATGTTTAAAATCATGAGAGGTCTAGAACGGGTAGATGTGAATCAGTTATTTACTCTTTTGGATAGTAGAAAGACTAGGGGGCACTCCATGAAGTTAGCATTGGGCACATTTAAAACTAATCGGAGAAAGTTCTTTTTTACTCAAACCACAATTAAACTCTGGAATTTGTTGCCAGAGGATGTTGTTAGTGCACATCCTCTGTGTTTAAAAAAGGATTGGATAAGTTCTTGGAGGAGACGTCCATTACCTGCTATTAAGTTCACTTAGAGAATAGCCACTGCCATTAGCAATGGTAACATGGAATAGACTTAGTTTTTGGGTATTTGCCAGGTTCTTATGGCCTGGATTGGCCACTGTTGGAAACAGGATGCTGGGCTTGATGGACCCTTGGTCTGACCCAGTATGGCATTTTCTTATGTTCTTATATCCTATTTTCTTCAGATGGATCCTTCTTCCAATTTTTGAAGGATTTTTTTTTTTTTGGCTAAAATAGCCTCTTTCACCTCACCTTTTAACCATGACGGTAATCGTTTTGCCTTCCTTCCACCTTTCTTAATGCGCGGAATACATATGGACTGCGCCTCTAGGATTGTATTTTTAAACAATGTCCAGCCTGTTGAACACTTAACCTTTGCAGCTGCACCTTTTAGTTTTTTCTAACTATTTTCCTCATTTTATCAAAGTTTCCCTTTTTTAAAATTAGTGTTAGAGCTGCAGATTTACTTATTGTCCCCCTTCCAGTTATTAGTTTAAATTTGATCATGTTTATGATCACTGTTGCCAAGTGGCCCCACCACCGTTACTTCTCTCACCAAATCCTGCGTTCCACTAAGAATTAAATCTAAAATAGCTCCCTCTCTTGTTGGTTCCTGAACCAATTGCTCCATGAAGCAAATCATTTACTACATCCAGGAATATTGTCTCTAGCAAGTCCTGATGTTACATTTACTCAGTCAATATTGGGGTAATTGAAATCTCCATTCTTATTGCACTGCCAAATTGGTTTGCTTCCCTGATTTCTCTTAGCATTTCTTCATCTGTCTGACCATTTTGTCCAGGTGGATGCTAGTATACTCCTATCACTATACTCTTACCCAACATACATGGGATTTCTACCCATATAGATTCTACTGAGCATTTAGTCTCTTGTATGATCTTTATCCTGTGGATTCTATACCCTCCCGTACATAAAGTGCCACACCCCCCACCAAGTTGATCCTCCCTATCATTGCAATATAATTTGCACCCTGATATAGCACTGTCCCATTGGTTATCCTCCTTCCACCAAGTCATCATCATATCTCCCCTCCCCTCTTTTCCAAGCTGAAGAGTCCTAACCTCTTTAGCCTTTCCTCATAGGAGAAATTGTTCCATCCCCTTTATCATTTTGGTCACCCTTCTCTGTACTTTTTCTAAATTCTGCTATATCTTTTTGAGATGTGGTAACCAGAACTGCACACAATACTCAAGAGGAGGTTGCACCATGGAGCAATACAGAGGCATATAGAGATTAATATTTTTACATTTGCCTCCATTTTAACATGAATTAAAAATTTAAACACCTGCACAACTAAAGATTTAAATAACGTATAAAGCAAGCAGCTACGCATTCTTATATTTTAAAAAAAATTAAAAAAAACAAAACATGACAACCACACACCTTATCCACCCAAACAAAATGTGTATACGGTGTGTGCAAGAACATGTGTTTCATTAAACAAAAAAAAGCTTATCTAGAGTCTCAATGAAACCCTAAAAATCTAAACAAAATTTGCATGATGGGGATGCAGCTATGGAACGTAGTGGATTATTTCACTCAAATTCAGAACTGGGTGCATGTGACTTCCTCCTGAGCCCAGCATACAATCTGTGGTTCCTAGCTAAGGTAGTCACTGCAATAGAAAGGTCTACCTGATGCTGGACATTATGTTACCAATATTGTATTATCATTCTGTTATACTAGATGAAAGAAATATGGTAGAATCCAATCAAAATGGGAAAAAAAAAATGAGTTGGCAAAAAACAGATGATTAAGCAGAAGAATGTAAAGTGTGCTGGACAGAATTCAGTCAACATTAATTTCATGTACACTGACTAGTTTGCTCACTCGCAGAATACCTAGAGAACTCTGTCCTCTCCCAGATTTTTTTCAACATTTATATACATTCAATCTGCAAACCTATTCAATCCTTCAACAAGAATGTCACCTATTTGCACATGATATCCAAGTCTGCATAAAAATTAGATCTGACCAAACTTTCTCCATTGTTAATTTCAATAGCTAACATTCTTATAGAAGTATTGCAGTGGCTTAATAACCAAAACTCAGAATTCCTCTGGCTAAGCCACCAAGGTCAACCCCCACAATCACTACCTTCTGCTTTCAACTATCAAAACCTCACAATGGAATTCCAAATCTCAAGAAGTGGTCAAAAAACTCTTTACATACTTATGCCAGATCCATCAAATGTGCAACTTCCCCAATGAACACAATCTATCATTAAATCACTACCTAAATTGACGCCTGCAAATCTGTATTCAATGGTATCTCTCAACACATCCTAAAACCGCTCCAACTCTTGCAGAACACTGCAGTTAGAATTTTGGCAGACGCCAAAGCTTCAGACCACATAAAGCTCATCTTACACCAGTTGCACTAGCTCCTGATTAAAAGCAGGATATGTTTCAAAACCCTTTGTTTTGCCTTCAAATGTGTGAATAAACAGGACCCTGAGTTTCTCTCCTAACTTCTTGCTTCCGAACACCCATACTACAGCACTCTGGTCTTTCCAACTGGCCCTTCTCTTCTCCCCCTTTCTTGCTTCTGCCAAAACTGACCTGCACAAGACTTCCTGCTTTTAGCTGCTATGCACCTAAAATGTGAAATGAGGTACCGCTTTCTCCTCCATCTCATGCTGAGCTACCTTATGTTCTGGGGGAAAAAAAAAAGGCTTAGGTACTGTTGTTGAATCAAGCCTTCCCCTAGTCTGCTCACTACAGAAAAATGAACTTATGCCGAAGGGATTTTTTATTCAACAACTGCTAAATACTCCAACTACTGTTGCTAATACGTTGTACCCATAGTTTACTTCTAATTTGACAGTAATCCACCTGAAGACCACTCATGGAAAAAGGCAGAATATCAAGTGTTTGTAAATAAAAAAAACTGAAAGTTAAAAAAATGTTCAATTTTCATAATCAATAGAATAGTCGCCCATCAAAATGAACGAGGCAGCCTTCCCAAAGTGGTGTATTCCAGGAGCTCCAGGAGCTCCCAGGGGCCCTGAGATGGGCTTTGAGGGTTCTTTTCAAAGTGGGGGGGGGGGGGGGGAAGGGAACTGGAGTTATAAGACCCTACTAGTTGTATACTACTCTGAGATTAACTCAATGTCAATTATCTTGCAGTAGATATATAGATATTGTATCTATGCTTTATTACCAAGCACATTATGCCCTGCAAAAACCTTGTACAGGTCGCAGGAGGACAAAAATAATTCTGAGTAGAGCCACCTGATTCCAGCTGAGGTATGGAGGTCCAGAGGCTTGACAGCTAATTGCAAACCTTGAGGTGATAGTCTGGCCTGGCTCCACAATGCTACTGCACTCTCCCAGGAAATCGCCATCAGGCAGTGTGAGAGGTAGCCCGGCACTGACACATCAAGGTCCTGGGCCTTTAAAATCCTTCTGGCCTGTGACGCGCCGCCGCCAGCGTGCCTAAGCCACATGCCAAAGGGGCATGCCCCTTATATCTTTTTTTTATGCTATGGGCAAGAGAAAGGGAAGATTATTTCAGCCCCCAAAATTTTTACAACATTAAGAGGGCCAATGGATTCCCATGTCCTTCGTCCTCAATCAACACTGCAGGTAACACTGAGTAACGATATGGAGGACACATCTCTATTTTATAGAAACATAGAAACATAGAATGACGGCAGAAGAAGACCAAATGGCCCATCTAGTCTGCCCAGCAAGCTTCACACATATTTTCTCTCATACTTATCTGTTTCTCTTAGCTCTTGGTTCTATTTCCCTTCCATCCCCACCTTTAATGTAGAGAGCAGTGATGGAGCTGCATCCAAGTGAAATATCTAGCTTGATTAGTTTGGGGTAGTAGCCGCCGCAATAAGCAAGCTGCACCCATGCTTATTTGTTTTACCCAGACTATGTTATTAGCCCTTATTGGTTGTTTTTCTTCTCCCCTGCCGTTGAAGCAGGGAGCTTTTTTTGAAGGGCACTCTCCACCACCTAAGCTTTCTGTTGCATCAGGCAATCAAGTTTTAATTCAATATCACATATCTGCTCCCAATGATCCTCCCCATATTTTGGAGGAGGGACATCAAGGGATAAAAGCTGTTCCTCGCTCTCCTAAGTTAGATCTTGCTTATCTGCCCATTCCTGATTCATTCCAACCTCACCAAACTCTTGGAGTTGGGGCTGAATGTGATACAACATCTGAACCTACATAAGTCTTAAGGGACATATGGAGGGTGGTAACAAGGACTGAAAGAGCATTGTCAAACTCTATTACTCAATTATGATTTTTCTTCTCTGGCGTTTCCTTAAAATTATCAGAGATAGATCACAGGATAGGGCAAACAATCTCAGGTGGCAGCAAACTCGACTAGGTTTACTAATTTGCAATTTTAGCCTGAATATTCATTGAGATTTAAAAGTCTCAGGTTTTTGAATTTTCCAAAATTACATTTGCTATCTGGTTTAGAAAACTCTTTAAAAAATATTCTACTGAAATATTCCAATTTACTGAAGGTAAATCCATTTTGTCTAAACCAGTGGTTCTCAACCTTATTCCCATTGTGACACACCTGATAGACCATGCTCACATGTGTGACATACTGCTCATTACAATTCACGGCGGAAATAAAAAAAAAATAAAAGGTCCAGTATTATTTTTGTTAAGAATGACACAAGGAAAAGATATGTATTCTGTCTGAACAGAAATTGCATAAATTGTAAACATCCCATACCAAAACAGCACAAATTTCCAGCACTTAAACAATAACCACCTTACCTAAGAAAAGGCAACACTGAAAATATTACACCAGGCCTTAAAACACCAATACATCTCCTATTAGGAAAATGGACCAAATCAAGCTGTTATAGAGCCCTACACAGAAACTACACACTAGCAGAAAGCCTCACCTGAAACACATGTGCTGACCCTCACCTAACAAAAAGAATAAAGAGACCAAAACGCATAACTAGAAGCATAAACTACATCTCAATGACTTCCGTACCATATTACAAGCCCTCATACTAACAAAATAGACTACTGCAACTCCTTGTTATTAGGCTTGCCTAAAAACACCATACAGCCTTTACAACTCCTCCAGAATGCAGCCGCCCGGATACTCACCAACACCCACAAAAATGATCACATAACCCCAGTTCTCAAACATCTACATTGGTTACCTGTAGCATCCAGAGTTGCCTTTCAAAGCCCTCACCCTAATACACAAATCTCTTCACAACCAGAACATGCACTGGTACAAAGAACACTTCTCATTCACAACAGCAATAGACCCACTAGAAAACAATATCTAGCTACACTTCACACCCCCTCACCTAAGCTCACTAAACTCCGCACCACAAACGAAAGGGCCCTATCCCTAGCAGGCCCGCTTCTTTGGAACAAGCTACCACCTCCCTCCGCCAAGAAACTTGCCCAAAAATATTCAGGCAAAACCTGAAGACCTGGTTCTTCAAACACGCCTACACCTAATACTCACACATTTACCCTCACCCCACCCCCCCCCCCAACTCCCTTCCTCTCCCCTTCCCTCTCCCCCCCTCCTACTTTCCACTTCCTATCTACCCCCTCCCTTTCTACCTCCTCCCTCTACTTAAACCTCCCTTAAAGTGAATCTTATCAGGACAACATATTGTATATAAAAAATTTGTTCCCAACCTGTGTATATATACCTCCTCTAAGTGTGATACCCTCCTATATACCAGAATCTCCCCCGCCCCCCCCCCCTTTTTAGATAACCTCTTGCTCGTATCCCACTTTGCTAATTTCTACTTGTATAATTTAATCTGTTATTTGTATGTTCTTAATGTTCCTTATTTAATTATGCAATAATTGTAAAGCCTGTTGCTAAGTTCTGTTATATGTAAACCGGCGAGATGTTCCCAACATTCGTCGGTATATAAAAGTTATTAAATAAATAAAATAAATAAATGCAGCAAAAACTGAATTGGAAACCGCAACAAGCCAGAGTCCCTGTATACAGTGCAACAAAGGAAAAAAAAGAAACATCACCCATCCTTATAAAACAAATCAAGAAATACAAAATCAGTAGCAGTAAACCATACTAAGAGAACAGATTATTTCAAAACAGCTGATGAATGGAATATCCAATTAGAAAGTCTTATAAAAGATTTCTAGATACCAATAAAATATTTCAAAATAGCAGACACAAAGACCCAGTAATAAAAAATGATACAAAAAATGTTTTTGCTCTGCATACCTGGGAACGTTTGATATCCAGATGCCCTGAGATTGTTTTGAATTAGCAGGAGAAAGGATGGTTTGCTTGCAACTTCCTTATCTCTCACTGTGGCTCACATATACACATGCTTTTTCTCCCTCACTTATATAGGCTCTTAATTACACATTTACACACATATGCTGTCTATCTTTTCACGCTTCACAGGCTTTCAATTACACACATACTGCCTTTTTCTCACACACAGACTCATTCACATACTCCCATGTTCCCTTACCTAAACCAGCTCTCAATCACACACACACATGCTCTCTCTTACTTTTACACACAGGCTCTTAAAATCATACACATGATCTCTCACACACAAAGGATCTCAATTACACATACAGGTTCTCAATCATACACGTATATTTCATGCTCTCTCTCTTTCACATATACAGGCTCTCAATCATTCACATACATGCTATCTCACTCACACACCGGATCTCAAACACATATGCTTGCTCATTCACTCACTCTCCTTCCCCTCCCCCGAACTAGCGGCAGCAGCAGCCTCTTCCACTTCCAACCCTAAAGGCAGCAGCAACCTTCTTCATTTTCAGCTCTCGCGGAGAAAGTAGTCCCATCAGCCACGATGGTTGACGTTGTTCCTTATTTTATTCTGAGCTGCGCTGCTCATCTTTCAGGCTGCGCCTCTTCTTTCTTCGGGCCGATGCTGCCCACACTAGCAGGGTCTCTTCTTCCTGCGCACGCACCTGCTGCTCACCCCTTCCTCTTCCAGGGGCGGGAAGAAGAGAGCATGCCAGTGCCGCTGTCTCCAGCTCTCCTGCCGCATTCCGCCCCGGGCTATCAGCATTTTAAGCCCATGCGGAGGACTTATTTGCTTGGGTAGGGGGAGTAGCTGGGTCAGCGGGGGACCGGGAAGTATGGAGACATACCGGTTGAGAACCACTGGTCTAAACTGTGCTATATGCCAGATAAAAAGAAGATATCCAGTGAGGATGCAGGCAGTCTAAATGTACTCACTAATCTGATTTTTCTGAATATCTCCATTCTTCTAATGATAATATACCTAATAGGGCTGAATGATTGTCACCTTTGCCCTAGAATCAGATAATAGCAGCTTTCTTCAGCAATATTTTACATCTAAAGGGAAATTGTTCTGAGGTCAGTAAGTACAAATTTCCTGGATGTTTCGTGGGAGACCCAGGTTAAGAGAAAGGTTTTTCTTCATGTGAAACCATGTGTTATTTCCTTGAGAGCTTCTTTTTTCCTAAAATATCTGTGTAAAACATATGGTTAATTTTCAGCAGGACATATGTCTTTTTTGACCTGATACAATTGGAGACTTTCTTAGTCAATACATCTGCTTGATCTCCTATCGTTCAGATTGGGTGGGTTCCCAGTATGGCACTGGGGTAGATACTGTTTGTAATGTTTCAGAGTATTTCTTTGTTCTCCTCCTTATTGTGGACTTGATATGAATTCCTGTATATTTTTCTTTTTTCCTAATTTTGTCTTTAAATGTCATATATCCTGGTTATGTCATGTAAATGATTAACAATCAAGAATAAATATGAAAAAGAATAATTGACAAATAACAAAATTTCATAATGGAGGAGCAGGAGACTCACATCTTGTGCTAGCCATAGAGGGTAATTCTTAAATGCCAATAGTAGCTATTCGATAACTGGATCTCTTTTCCTTTGTCAATCATATTTCAAGTCAAGCAAGATACCTGGATGCACCCCTTGAAGTTCTCTACAGACTGCTCCAAATATCTGGATTCTGTGATACCATATCCTGCCAACCAACAGAAAGGCCTACACTGCCAATTGAGAGTTAGATTTCCATAAATGTTGTGATGGAAGCAATGAGAAAGTCCCAAGGTAAGGATTCCCAGAATCCCTCCTGAAACAAGCTTATTTTAGCTCTTCATTGTTTCATAAGAACATAAGAAATTACCATGCTGAGTCAGACCAAGGGTCCATCAAGCCCAGCATCCTGTTTCCAACAGAGGCCAAACCAGGCCACAAGAACCTGGCAATTACCACCAGGCAACTCCTGAAGGCACTCCTCCTCCTCCTTTCTCCCACTAGAAACAACTTTATCACTTTCAAAGTCCTTCTACTCCTCCCCAACCCCTCTCCTGGCCACTACATACCATAATGCCTACAAATCCAAAAGGTGCAGCAAACTGTAAATTACACCAACTCTGATTTATTTATATACAGTCAACCTGGGATTCAAACTTGGCGGTTTACAATAAAACTAAAATAAATTTTTAAAAAGCTGAATCTAACTAGGAATTTTAGTAGACAATAACAGAACAGGTTACAGTACCAAAAGAAATTCATAGCAATATCTCCTTTTAAAACATTTCTCAAACAATGGGAGATTCAACCTCTCAAGGTCAAAAATATTCTGAACAAGACCTTATTAGCCAATCTGGTAATAGAGTGTCTCCTTATCCAATCAGGTTACACTAAACATAATTCTCCATCTACAATACAAATTTGAATAGAGACCTTTATTTTCAGTTTTTACTTTGTTTTTCCCCCGAAATGTATCAGTGTTTATTACAACAAGAACAAAAATTATATTTACCTGGAAAAATGATGAAATCTTTCCTCCCCACTGATTTCTCCTGTTTTTGTTCTTGTTGTAATAAACACTGATAAATTCCTGGGTAAAATAAAATAAAAGCTGAAAATGAAGGTCCCAATATGAAACAAATGTTTTCAAAAATATTTGTTCTTGTCTAATGACAATGTAAGCTTGACTATATCCAAAACATTCAACATAATGGTGATTGTGCAACTATTTCTACATTAAATTTCAACTATCATGGCCTTTAATCTTATCACATAAGATTAGAAAGATATAAAAATTTTACCTACCTTGCATAGTTATCCTCGATAATATCAATATAAAAAGTAGTTTTACAGCTAAGGGCTGAAAATGGCACTTATATAATGCAATTATTCAACATAACACAAACATATCTTATGAATCAATTCCAGACAGATACTAACCAACTGTATTGTATGCAACTAATATAGTCACAGCAACTATCACAACTAAAATATAACTACTAAAAACACAAAACTGTTGTATTTTATACCATTTCTAGTTCATAAAAAAAACTTTCATGTTAAATAAGTAATCCATCTCAAAACGGAATAAATTAAGTTTACTACAAATCATAAAATTGCAACAAATGTGACCATAATTACCGTAAACGCTTACAAGAAAAGTGTACATTAGAAGGTGCAAAACACGTATAAATCCAATATATATGAAAAGTCTAACATTTAGATCGGATAACCTTAACAGCATCTGATGACAGTACAATTGACCACTCACTCAATCTGCACAGTATGCTTTCTGAACGGCTGACTCATGCCTATCTCACACTGATCTTTAGAAATACTGAGGACTGCACAGAAACTAAAATCTGTCTCACCTACAATCCCCAAGGAACGGTTCTCTCCGCGTGCTACCTATTTTCTACAAAATGGAAATCTCAAAATAAACAGCATAGTAGATTGTGCCCCATTGTCTCCACGGAATAACAATAATGAGGTGCAATCGAGCATCGGATCTTCTCAGTTCCATGTTATAACATTTAATACTGCAGACAGCGCGGCAAGAAACCAATCCACTTGAGAAGGAAATAAAAATTTAAACCGCACGAATGATAAACTTTTTCCCAACCTTCTAAAAAGATTAAAAACCAAAAAAAAAAACCCCACACAAGACAACCAGGAACCAGTGAAATACGGCCTCTAGACATTAGACAGCAGAGTCTCAGTACCTGAGTTAAAGCACGCGGGCAACCGCTATCACGTTCAGCTCTCGCCGGAAAGTTTAAAGGAACCCGGTAAACTAGCCCCAGGGATCACGTGACTGTCCAAGTTCTCCGGCCAACCTTCGAGCAGAGGGGAAGTGGGTGTGCGCGATCCCTCCCTCCTCCAACCGGAGAAGAGGGAGGACAACCGTTACCAGAGCAACCGCAGCCCCAATCCAGCCGGACTTCCAGGAAAACTTCAACTCCCAACCGTCAGCGCACGAGCCGCTTCCCCAGCCAAGCAAAAGCAGCGCTCTAGCCCCATAAAACCCAACTTCCACTCCCTACCAAGCTGGCCTCTCCACCTCGTTCACATCCCCTTGTGCTCAGGAAAAAAAAAAATAAAAGTAATATTAAAGATTTAAAATTGAAGCATGCTCATTGCTCATGTTGTCACCAAAGAACTCCACCTTCCCCACTCTAGAATAAGAGCTACTGAAGGGCAAGCAGATAAAACAAACGAAAACAGCACCAAAAGAAAAAAGCCACTTCCCTTTAACTTACGTGCGGCCCAAATATATTTTTGTTGTTGTTTGTTTTGTTTCTGCTCTTCAGGAGTCGCTCGTCCCACCCATCCTTCCTAGAACGAATATTTTACCTCACATCTCTTGACTATAACGCCGCGAACTCTCTTACCTACACAGTGGATGAGCCTATGCCGCCAGGAGTCCAGTTCCCGCCGGAATCCTTTCCTCTCGGCAGTACATCTAGGGCTCCGGCATTGGGCAGCCATTCTGTCTGTTCCCTTTTCGATCTGCGTCTGACGTCATCAGCCGTCATTTACATAAAGCAGCAGAAGCACGCCGGTGATTGACACGTGTCAGAACCGTGACGTCACGGGGCGGTCTGCCGACCGGGTGTAATCGCTCTAGGAGGAGGCCGGGGCTGGTTAGTTAGTGGAGGGCGTGTTTGGCGGCGGTGGGAGAAGCAATTGTGGGCGTGGCTGAGGAGCTGCGCTTCCTTCTTTTCTACTTCTAGCCAAAGTCCCCTTTGGGGGTTAGTGTATATTTTCTTTAGTGCAAATAATTTTTATTTTCCCTCTTCCCACCTCCTTGCGCCATGTTGGCTTCCTGGTTGGCTTTGTAAATATTACATGCTCTGTAGCTTCCTGGGTTATGTGTGTGTGCTATCGAGGCTCCTAATTTCCCATTCATGCGGTCCTGCTGTCCCTGGCGTTTCTCTCTCCTGGGATCGTGCTGGTGCAGGCTTTTGTTGTTTTTCTCCCGTGTTGCAGGACTCGTTTAGTTGTCTACGTCTTGTTTATGTTCAGCTTCTTACCATCGGTCAAGGGTGGGTGGGTGTGCCTTGGGCTCGTTTATCTGTTCCTTAGTTATTTATTTTTTTAACGTTTTCGTTTGAGGAACGAAAGAGTCAGGCTGAAGGAAGGTTTTATGGCATAAGAAGCCCTTGTGGAACTGAAATAAAAAAGACGGGTTACAAAAATACAGGTTTTTGACAGGGCTAATTTGAATTATTTACTGAAGCTTAGCAAGGATGAGAACGACTAGCTGATAGATATTATGACATGCAAAGAAGTAAAAATCAAAAGACATTTCACTTACCAGTGTAATGACATACATAAAAATAACCGATTTCAATAAAAGAACAGAGATTGGTATGGCTTTCAAAGAAGGATTGAAAACGTTTGGCTTCAAAAGGTATAGGTTTTCCCAAAAAAGGACAAAAAATGTATCTGCAAAAGCTAAGGAAAAATAGGACAGCTAAGGCTCTAAGTCAACAAAGCAAGGTGACAAGTGCAGGGATGGAATTGAAAAAACAGGTGCAAGAAGGTATGTATGGTGACAAGGAAAACATAAAAATATTAAACAAATACCTTTGTGCACTGCAGTGTTCACTAAAGAAGAGAAAGGAGAAAGACCACAAATAGATAGATGGCAGGAGCAGTGGCATACTTACAGTATTTGGCACCTCCTCCCCCAATATAGTCTTGCTTCTTCTCTGAGCTGATGCAAGTGTATTAAGTGTGCTATGTGAACCTTACAGCCTTGCACCCCTCCCCCCAGCCTTCTCCACACACAATTAAAAGTTATGCATTTATATTAACCGATTTTACATGAAAAATTGCATTCATAGTTTTCTGAGATAAAAATATCACAACATCAGTATATTATTTTTACATGTAGTGCTGTGGTGACAATTAGAAAACCCTGCAAAATGACAAGTGGAACCCATATGGTATTAGGCTTTTGCATTTGATGTGGGCTTGGCTCTCAGAATTACAATTATAATATAGTAAATCCCCGGTACCAAAACAGCACTAAATGCCAGCATTCAAATAGTTCAAACTCTACCTATTAAAATGTAACACTGCAAATATTACACTAGATCCTAAAACATAAATACACCTCCTATTAGGAAAACAGAACAAGCCAGTCTGCTATAGATCCCTACACAGAAAACTGGATGTCAGCAGAATACCTCACCTCGGTCACACATGCAGAACACAAGTAGACCCTCACCAAATACAGAATAAAGACACCATAAAGTATAAATAGAAATGTGCAGACAAAAACTGAAGTGGAAAACGTAAGAAGTCAGACTATATGCAGCGCAATAATGGGAAAATATAAATAAGATCATTACTCATAAAACTAAAATAAAATCAAGAAATATAACATCAATCATAATATTTTGTATTTTTTTTTTTAAATTTTTTTATATACCGACATTCGATCTGAGATATCACATCGGTTTACATTCAGGTACTGTAGGTATTTCAGTAAAACTATAGAAAGAACAAATATTTCAAAACCTTGAACAGTGTCTATGTGAAAGACTGAGCTATCTATACCAGAAGCTGCATTGTGTGGCAAGCCTAAAAAGGAAAAAAACAGAGCATTAATTCATCAATATAATCTTCAAGATAAGCTGGACCAGGTTAATATTTAAGAATTTGTTTTGCCGTGTCAGTTGAACAATGAATGCCCGACAATGACAAACTGACATTGTGTTTTACAAATCTTTCAATATACAGAGCACTTCGAATTGTTACGATTCTGCTTGTGGGATAGGCCCACAAGCAGCCTCTCACCTCTCTGCCGCCTGTCCTCCGGTGGTCGAACCGTCGCCGTCCAGTCCCGCGGTCCGGAGACCGCTCTGTCCATCCACGACCTGGAGGCTGCCGCCATTCCCAAAACCGCGGTCCCCACGTGCCACGAGTTGCCATCGACCAGGTCTCCCGTGGCCTGAGGCTGCCGCCAGCGCTGTCTCTTCGCGGTCTGGATGCCACCGCTATCCCTCTGCAGCTAGGAGGCGGCCGCTGAAGTTGCTCCTCTTCGTGGCCTGGAGGCTGCCGTCGACCCCGCTGCTTTCCTCGTGGCCTGGGCGCCACCTCCACCATCTCTTCGTGGCTAGGCTGCCACCAGCTCTCTTCTTCATCGACCTGGAGGCCGCCCCAAAGCTCCCCTTCCGCGGCCTGGAGGCTGCCATCACCCGGGTTCTCTTCCGCGACCAGGAAGTCACTCCGGAGCTCCTCTTCATGCGGCAGGGAGCTGCCATCGCTCTTCTTTCTTCGCGGCAGGGAGCTGCCGACGTCAAGGCCTTCTTCCTTCTTCGCAGCAGGACGTCGCTCTCCAAGGTCCTGCCTCTTCCTAGGCGCACGGCCGAGCCTCCTCTCTTCATTTAAAGGGCCAGCAGTGGGCTGTCTTCCTGGGCTCCTCCTGCTGACTTTTCTAGGTGTTTCCTCTTCAGCCCCTCTTTAGCCCTATAAAGAGGGCCTTCTTTCACTCAATCTTTGTCTTCGCAAGGAGTTGGTCATGGAACGAAAGTTTTACGCGCGCCGGCCGCAGCAGACCCGCGGCTCGGCCCTCTCACCTCTTTCAAAGTGATCCAGCATCTAGTCCTCGTCTCTGGTGGCTGTGGGCTGCTGGTTCCGTCCTCGGGCTACCCGGCTCTGCTGTAGTTCCTGATGTTCCGCGTCAGGCCTTTCCGCGTGGCCCGCAGAGAGACGCCGTCCCGACCAGCGCCTCGCCCCACCCTTGGCGTGCGCACGCACAGCTAGTCCTTACATGGGACCCGCAGAGGGAACCTGGCCGCAGCCCCAGATGATGATGTCGGCAGAGCTCCAGTATATAAGCCCGGGCTCTGCTCTCTCAAATTGCCTTTGCAACAGGTCCCCTCACTAGTCGAGTACTCGTTGCCTCTTCAGTTCCTGGTTCCCGATCCTGATTGCCTTTGTTCCTGTTTTCTTGTTCCTGTGTTCCTGTTCCTTCATCTCTGCTTCGGACTGCTAAACTGGTTTGACCTCTACATTGCCTGACTACTCCGTTGCCTCTCTCCAGCCCCGGACCTCTGCATTGCCTGACTACTCTGTTGCCTCTATCCAGCCCCAGACCTTTGCATTGCCTGAGGCGCCGTTGCTTCTCTCCAGCCCTGTACTTCTGCTTCGTCTGACCATCCTTTGACTCTCTCCTCCTAAAGATACAAGAACAGCAACAGTTTCTCGAGGCTCTGTCCTCTTCCCTCGAACGTCTGCATACACGGCTAGATGCCATGTCCAGCAACTCAGGTCCAGCGATGGCTTCCTCGCCTCCACAGCCATCTACCTCCTCCTCCAGAGCCCTACTAGCCCTGCCAGCCCTGCCTCGTTTCAACGGTGACTCCAAATTGTGTAGAGGGTTTATTAACCAGTACTATATGCAGTTTGCTCTTCAATCCTCCATCTTTCAAGATGAATTAACCAAGGTCACCTTCATCTTATCTCGCCTAGAAGGGAAGGTGCTGGCGTGGGCTTCTCCCTTGTAGGAGCAATCGGACTCACTCCTGTGGGAACTGTCTCGGTTCGTGACCGTGTTCTGGTGAACCTTTGATGATCCTGGGCGGCATGCCATGGCAAGTACCAGTCTACTACACCTTCAACAAGGCCAAAGAAGCTTCTTCGACTACACCATTGAATTCCAGACTTTAGCGACTGAACTCACTTGGCAGGAGGACTGCCTGCGAGCTATCTATCTGGGCCCGCTCTCCCCGCAACTAAAGGACAAGTTGGCAGCACGAAACCTCCCTTCCTCTCTCGAGGATCTTATCAATCTGAGGCCGAATTGACCATCCTCTCCAAGAGCATCACTGGGAGAATCGGATGCCCAAGAAACCCTCTTGAGTCCATTCCCACTTGCCACTCGCCACCTGCTACCAACCCTGCTCCGGTAGGAATTGTGCTGTGGCCAAGACCGACAAACCAGGTCATTTATAAATATATTGAAAAGTAAGGGTCCCAATATAGATTCCTGAGGCACTCCACTGTCCACTCCCTTCCACTGAGAAAATTGTCCATTTAATCCTACTCTCTGTTTCCTGTCTTTTAGCCAGTTTGCAATCCACGAAAGGACATCACCACCTATCCCATGACTTTTTACTTTTCCTAGAAGCCTCTCATGAGGAACTTTGTCAAACGCCTTCTGAAAATCCAAGTATACTACAACTACCGGTTCACCTTTATCCACATGTTTATTAACTCCTTCAAAAAAGTGAAGCAGATTTGTGAGGCAAGACTTGTCTTGGGTAAAGCCATGCTGACTTTGTTCCATTAAACCATGTCTTTCTATATGTTCTGTGATTTTGATGTTTAGAACACTTTCCACTATTTTTCCTGGCACTGAAGTCAGCTAACTGGTCTGTAGTTTCCCGGATCGCCCCTGGAGCCCTTTTTAAATATTGGGGTTACATTTGCTATCCTCCAGTCTCCAGTCTTCAGGTACAATGGATGCTTTTAATGATAGGTTACAAATTTTTACTAATAGGTCTGAAATTTCAGTTAGACACTATCACCCCAATGTCTCTCTCCTGCTCCGTGCACATCAGCCCTTCACCCCCATTGAATACAGTTCTTCCGGTTTTCCACACCCCATATGCATGACTCTGCACTTCTTGGCATTGAATCTCAGCTGCCATATCTTCGACCACTCTTCCAGCTTCTTTAAATCCCGTCTCATTCTCTCTACTCCTTCCGGCGTGTCCACTCTGTTGCAGATCTTAGTGTCATCTGGAAACAGACAAACCTTACCTTCTATCCCGTCCGCTATGTCACTCACATAGATATTGAACAGGACCAGTCCCAACACCAATCCTTGCGGCACTCCGCTTAACACCGCTCTCTCTTCAGAGTAAGTTCCATTTATCATTGCACATTGTCTTCTGTCCGTCAACCAGTTTGCAATCCAGGCCACCACCTCGGCAAGCTTCTCATTTTATTCACCAGCCTCCTGTGCGGGACCGTATCAAAAGACTTGCTGAAATCCAAGTAGATGACGTCGAGCACTCTTCTTTGATCCAACTCCCTAGTCACCCAGTTGAAAATCAGATTTGTCTGACAGGATCTTCCCCTGGTGAATCCATGCTGCCTCTGGTCCAGCAATTCTCCCGACTGTAGATAGTTCACTATTCTCTCTTTTAGCAGCATCTTCATCACTTTTCCCACCACCGAGGTGAGGCTAACCGAGATGAGTTGAGAGATTGTGAGTGTGTGAGAGTGAGTTGAGAGACTGCGTGTGGGAGTGAGGATCTGAATGTTTGCAGAGACAGCATGTGAGAGCCTCTGTGTGTGTGAGAGAGACAGCATGTGACAGTGAGAGCCTGTGTGTGAGCAAGACAGCATGTGGGAGTGAGAGAGAGCCTGTGTGAGTGAGAGTCAGACAGCATGTGCCAGTGAAAGACTGGGTGTATGAATGATTGCATGAGAGAGAGAGCATGTGACAGTGAGAGCCTGTGCTTGAGCAAGACAGCATGTGGGAGTGAAAGAGAGCCTGTGTGTGTGAGTCAGACAGCATGTGCAAGAGAGAGACTGTGTGTATGAATGATTGTATGAGAGAGAACATGTGAGAGTGAGAGAGAGAGAAAGCATGTGAGAATGAGAACCTGACTGTGTGTTTGAGGAAAGAAGATAGATGGAGAGAAAAGAAATGGAAAAAAAGACAATATAAAAGGAATTGGCAAAAAAATAAGAAAGGGAAGGTGGAACAAAAAAGCCTGTGACCAGCCAATTAGAAAACTAAGATCAGACAGCAAAGGTAGAAAATAATAAATTACGCCCAAGATGGCAGCACGCTGAGCGTTGGGAGAGGCTGTGTGTTTCTAGCTCCGCAGAGATTTTCCTTTTTAAACAATGCCTCCAAAAAGAAAAGGGAAAATACGAGTTTTCCCTGCTGTTTCCTTACCTTCACCCGCGGTACAGCTGGAAATTACGAAATTTCTCAACAATTCAACAAGAGAACCAAGGAATGAGGATCCCGATGAGCCAAACGAAGAGGGAGCTTCGTTTGTGCCTGCGGAGGAGTTATCATTGAGTCCCGATCTCAGGCAAGCTCCGACACAGAGGATTGGGGAGGTGTTGCAGCCCGGACCGCTAACCGGGTGCACCGTTTCGGACTGTGTGCAGACGGAACATCGACGCCCGTTGCTTCAGGAGAAGCAGGACAAATTGGAACGGGGGAGTCCAGCACTCGGATTAGCGGAGGAACAGCAGGTACTGGGCTGGAACCGGGCACATTAAGGGCTGACGCTACTGGAGGTTCGCTGCCAATTTCTAGTGGGGGAACCCCCGATTTTTTGCCCCTAGTAGTCCCTGAAAAGCCTCAAGTAGTCATTCTTACAGTATTATGGGACATGATGGCTGGAATGACTACTGCTTTAAATGCTCTTAATGCTAAAATGGAGCATTCAATATTGCAGAATACAGCATTGAACTCTCAAATGCAGAATCAAATAAATTCTTTATCTGCTAAAGTGGTTGCATTAGAAGAGAAAGAATCTGGGACATTAGATTTCAAAGTGGCTACGGTTAGAGATAGAGAAGTCCTTGCAAAAAGAATTGAAATACTGGAGAACAAAACCAGGCAATTGAACTTGCGTATGTTGAATTTTCCTAGAATCATTGGGGAAACCCCGTTTACCACTTTGAAAAAATTTTTGGTGGAAGTTTTGGAATATGCACAAGAAGAATTGCCATCGATTAATAAGTGCTACTTTCTCCTTAGACCAGCGGCAACAAGCGCTGGTCAAAATTGGCAAGAGAATCTCACCGAAATAATTGAGAACTCTACTATTGAAATATTAGAAAGAGCAACGCTCCTGGTTTCTTTCATTTCTTTTTCTGATTTACAATGTCTAATGCGAAAATATTTTAGAAAATTTCCTATATCATTTATGAATGCTAATATTAAGATCTACCTTGACTTGGCCGCAAGTACACAAACCAGACGAAGGGGGTTTTTAGCCCTTTGTCAAGAGGTTATTGATTTAGGTTTTTCTTTTATGCTTAAATTTCCTTGTAAGTGCGTCCTAAAAAGCGGTGGAGAAATATTTATCTTTTTTTCCTCTGAACAATTAAGGATCTTTATAGATTCGAAGAAGCCAGCTACATCTACACCCATTAATTCATGAAGCGAAATATTTTGTTTGTCAGCATACCAAGTTTCTTTTTTCTGAATCTTATATTATTAATATACTCTCCTTGAATTGCGTGGGGTTCAGTATAGAAATTATTGATTTTTGGATTATGGGAAATATATGTTAAGTAATTTGCCCTAAAGGCAGTTTTTATGGTTTAAATTATGAATGTTTATCTCAGTTTTTTCAAATTTGCAAAAATGATTAATTTTTGTAATGGAAAATGATAAATAAAGAATTGAAAAAAAAAAATTACTTTTTACTGATAGGCACATGTAATCTTTGGTAATGTGCAAGAGTAGCACTTTCTCTATGCGGATCTCACAATGTACGAGATCAGCATGGAGGAAGTGGAAACCCACGGGGCCTGCACAGAGGAGGCAGCAGAATGGGCTTCAGTGCCAGTAGCAGCAATCAGCGCCTCCCCAATAGCCATGCAGCAGCAGTGACAGTGGCAGCAGAGGAATGAGAGAGGCTCCAAGGTTGCTGGCAAAAGAAAGAGAGGGGGTCTGCCTTTAGTGTATGCATGTGTATGAATGGGACTGCCTGGGGCTGTATGTGTGTGAATGCATGGATGTCTGCCTGAGGGTGTATCTGGTATGAGAATGAATGGGTGTCTTTCTGGGGTTTGTATGTGTGAGAATAGGTGCCTGCCTGTGTGTGGTGTATGTGTGTGTGAGAATTAATTGGGGCCTGCCCGGGGGTCTGTGTGTGAGAATGAATGTGTGCATACCTGGGGGATGGTGAGGGAGTGGTGTGAAAATGAATGGGAGCCTGCCTGCCTGGGGATCAGTGTGTGTGTGAGAATGACTGGGAGCTTGCCTGGGTGTATGTGTTTGTGTGAGAATGAGTGGGAGCTTGCCTGGGTGTGTGTGTTTGTGTTTGTGTGTATGTGAGGGAGCCAGTGAGAGCATGAGTGTGTATGAGAAAATCCAGGGGAGTAAGAATTTGTGTGTGGGGGTGTGTGTGGAGGGGGAGAGAGTGTCTTAGAGCCTGAGTGTGTGTCAGTGTCTGTGAGAGTGAGAGGTTATGGTGGGTATAAGAGCATCAATGTGTATGTATGTGACAGTGTATGTGTGAGAGAGAATGGACATGTGAGTATGTGTGAGAGAGGATAACCTAATCCTCGACAATATCAGGGTGACTGGAAATCAAAGCTCCCACGTATGGACAGTAGGGGCTTTTTAAAATCCTTATTAGTTTTAATTATTGGGTGTTATTTGATATATGTACTGTTTTGCTCTCTGTGTGTGTGACCATGATGAGAGATTCTGCTAGCATATAGTGTCTGTATAGGGATCTATAGCAATCGGGTTTGTTTTGTTTCCTCAGGAGGTGGTGTATTGGTATTCTAGGACCCAGTGTAATATTTACCCTTGCTTTTTCAATGGTAGAGTTATTGTTGTTTGAGTCCTTGGTGTTATTACTATTATGTTACAATGGGATTGCAGTATAGATTTTGAGTGTCTTTTTTGCAAGGTTTTATTTTAGTTCACAATGTGCCTGGCAGTGGAAGGTGTTTGTGCTGCTGTTATTGTGAGGTGACACCAGAATTTGAAAATATCTTTTAGTATGATGAGCTGTAAGGGAAACATCCAAGCTCCATTGTTTGGGGGAATTTCAGTGGATGCACAGAGTTACAGAACTGGAGGTGCAGGACTGGAGGGACATTCTGTCCCTTCCTATTTATTCCAGACGTCACTATCATAGCCATATAGAATTAGTCGAATGAGACTATCAAATAATTTTATAGTGTGAAACTGGCCAGCTTTTTTTTTTTTTTTTTTTTTTTAATAATTCTTTATTTATCATCATTTTCATTTTTAACAAACAATCGGTTTACCTACATATATAACCCACAATTCACATAGCAATGAGAAATATTAATAGCAAACCATATAATCTGTTTACAGTGTATAAAGAAAGAAATAAAGGGCCCATTACAGTAATTAAAATGGGAACAGTACTTTTCAATAGTATATAATTTTAAACAAAGAATATAACAGCTTATTCCTTTATCACCTGTTGGTTTGGTTATCTAGTTCCCTCTTTGTTGTTATCCAAATGTTTTTCCATGTCTCGAGGGTCATAGAAAATATATCTATTTCCTTTATGCCTCATTAGGCATTTACAGGGGTACCTAATGTTAACTTGGGCACCAATATCTCTAGCTACTTTTGCTAACCCCACAAACACTTTCCTTCGGGTCTGAGTATCTTTTACTATATCGGGGTATATCCATACCTTTTGACAGTAATATAATTTATTACGGTTCTTTAAGAAAATTCTAAGAACTAAATCCCTATCTGTAGGATATTTAAAGGAGACTAATAAAGTTCCTCTTTGTTCTATATATTCTTCTGATGGTGCTTCTATATATGCAGTTAAATCTGTTTCTAAATTCAAATTCATATTTACCTCACCAGTTTTTAACTCACCAGTTTTTAACTCCTGTGTATTCTTAGGAATAGGAACAAAATAAATTTTTAATATCTCTGGTACCTTATCACCTGATATCATCAAAATATCCTTAAGGTATTTTTTAAACTGTTCCTTTGGGGAGATTAACTTAACACTGGGAAAGTTAAGGACTCTTAAATTTAGATATCTTAATTTGTTTTCCATGGTTTCAATTCTCCTTTTCATAATATTTTCAGATTGTATCATAGTTAATTGAATATCCTGCACTATAGATATTTTATTTGTTACTTCTTTGATTTGTTCTTCTTGAACTTTCACCCTTGGTTCAATAGCTTGTATCATATCTTGTGTTTTATTCATACCAGTAGCTAGCATTGACACTGATTTTTCTAAAATTACAATAGCTTGCCATATGGAGTCCAAAGTTATAACTTTAGGTCTATCTAACTTAGGAAGTTCAAAATCAGTTTTCACCATTCCTATACGACAGGCTTCCGAAATTCTACTAATTTCGCCTGCCGTATCATCCCCCCTCTCACGTTCTTTCGTCAAATCCCTGATTACTCGAAGGGATTCCCCAGTACTCTCCCCAGTTCCTCCCTCTGATTCCCGAGTCCCCTGGCCATTAGCCTGTTTCTCTTGGACGAGGTCCTGGATTTTTCCTGGATTAGGAGGTGGGGGGGTCACAGGTGCACCTGGGCTTAAAGATGTTTGGCAGTCCATAAGGTTTAGGCCTTGTTCCCCGCCAAAAACCTCCGCGGACTTTTCACCCGGTGTCGAAGCTGTTACCGGTGAAAAAAACCCTTCTATTTTGAGTTGAGCGGGAGCGGGAGTGTTCGGGTCAGCAGCAGAGGACTCCTGTCTCAAACGTCCTTTCCGCTTTGTATGGGGCATTATACAGTCAGAAGAAATTCAAACGGGCTTACCTCACCTTTTCTTTAAAATAGCAATTACCTGCCCTTCGGGGGGAAGTGGAAGAGAACCGTCCAATTCTTGAGAAAGTCTTGAGCAAAGTCGGAGCTAAGTCGCGTGCGCCCCTTCGGCGCGCGCGGCTTAGGCGATGCGCCGGCGGACGCGATGCGCCGCTGGGATCCGGTTTTCAAGGACCCAGCGGTCGACGTCACACGGGAGGGCGTGGTATGGCAACTCCGTCGGGGCCAGGGACAAACCTTACCCCCGGTATGCAGATAGCTCTCAGCCTCTCCAAACAGTTCTCTTTCACTCCTCAAAGGAGTTTTGAAGTGCTCCGGCTTTCAAGGACCCAGCGGTCGACGTCACACGGGAGGGCGTGGTATGGCAACTCCGTCGGGGCCAGGGACAAACCTTACCCCCGGTATGCAGATAGCTCTCAGCCTCTCCAAACAGTTCTCTTTCACTCCTCAAAGGAGTTTTGAAGTGCTCCGGCTTTCAAGGACCCAGCGGTCGACGTCACACGGGAGGGCGTGGTATGGCAACTCCGTCGGGGCCAGGGACAAACCTTACCCCCGGTATGCAGATAGCTCTCAGCCTCTCCAAACAGTTCTCTTTCACTCCTCAAAGGAGTTTCGAAGTGCTCCGGCTTTCAAGGACCCAGCGGTCGACGTCACACGGGAGGGCATGGTATGGCAACTCCGTCGGGGCCAGGGACAAACCTTACCCCCGGTATGCAGATAGCTCTCAGCCTCTCCAAACAGTTCTCTTTCACTCCTCCTGGCCAGCTTTTTAAAATTATGCAGAAGACCCTTTGGACTTTTTTATTAACACTTTTTTTTTATAACCAATGTTAAAGGATCCATGCTATAGAGGTGGGTGTAATGAAGAAATGTCATTTTGGCTCCCCCCCAAAAAAGATTCTTCTGTGACCTTAAGCATTAGTACAAGAAGGATTAAGGGGGGGGATGTTGGAGAAGCACACAAATGCATTGGCCCCCGGGCGCCGGAGACCCTTGGTGCACCACTGGGTGTGAGCCATATGGGGCCGCAAGTGGTGGCAAGGAGGAGTGGAGAATTGGCGGGCCGCTAGCAGTGCCCAATCTGCTCATGACCCAGAAAACCACACAGTCGGCAGGCGTGATCGAGAATGAGGTAGGAGTCGGGGCCGAGACCGGGGGGTGGCGGCGTGACCCGGGGGGGGGGGGGGAGGGAGAAGGCTCGCCTAGGGTGCCAAATCCCCTTGCATCGGCCCTGGGTTAAATATTAGGATGCAAGAGATGAAGGTTTATTCCAAGGTGAGGTTTCTAGACTTCAGGAAAACTAACAAATGGGGCAGTACCTCAAGGAGTCATTAGCTGGATGGGAAAATCTAGGGGAAATAGGTCAGTGGGCAAAATTTGTTATGACCATCGGCCGTGGGTGACCGCGACTGACTCAACTCATGTAATGTATTGCCCTGCTCTCCTCTCCAGGTGAACTCGCAGCTGTGGCTAGCCACTACTGCCGCATACCTCTGGGTTCTCGAGACTCTTCGTGGCGGCTGGGACAACACCGACCCACACGCCAACTCTAGGCCTTCCTAGGCGCGTGCGCGCAACCGGGCCTCCCTTTAAAGGCCCAATGGCGGGAACCTCAGGGGCGTCCTCGACTGATGACATCACAAGTTTGGGATTTATAAGCACCTCCCTTGGCCTATGCTAACTGACTTGGCAATGAGTTCCTTCGCCTATGGTGCCTGTTCTTGTCTCTCCAGACCTGTGGTTCCTGCCTTGGATCTCCAATTGCTGATTTGGACTCTGGCTCAGGTACTCGCTCCTCGGGGGCCTGCTTGCGCTTCCTTCAGGAGACCTGGTCTCCAGGCTTCCCCGCTCCTCGGGGTATGTCCTGAGCTCCTCACCAGAGGTCCTGCCTGCTCGCTTCTCCGCTCCTCGGTGTTGCCTCAAGCACTGCCTATAAGAGATCCCATGTCTACGCTTCCCCACTCCTTGGGGCAGTCTCTACATTACCACACCAGAGACTTTGACTCTACGCTTCCCCGCTCCTTGGGGCAGCCTCTACACCACTTATCTGAGACTCAATTCTACACTTCCCCGCTCCTCGGGGCAGTCTCAACGTCTTTGCACCAGTGGCTTTATTCTACGCTTCCCCGCTCCTCGGGGCAGCCTATGTCACTACATCAGAGTCTTGACTCTGCGCTTCCCTGCTCCTCAGGGCAGCCCCTACGTCATCGCACCAGTGACTCTGTAGCCACGCTATCCCACCCCCTCGTGACAGTGTCTGCACCACTCCTTCAGAAGTTCCTGTCTTGCGCTCCCCACTCCTCGGTGTCTGCCCTGCTCTCCTCTGTCATTGAGGTTCCTGCTCTGGTACACTGTCTCTTCAGTCCTGCCTAAGTACTGTGACTCATCTGGACTGTGCCTCTTTGTCCCGCTCCTTGGGATACCTCACAGTACATCCCAGTGCAGGTACCTGCGATCACGTGGCAGTGACGCAGGACATTCTCACTCTACTGAACTACAGTCGTGTCCCCTGCTGCAGCTGACCTCTCCTCCCACTGGTGAGGACCTGTGGGGCTCCACCCCTCAGGTAGTATCAACCTCCACCTCGGGCAAAGGGTCCACGAAACCCACGAATCCTAACAGATTGCCAAGTCCATTGACCCGGCAGAGGCCTCAGCTATACAGGTCATCCCTGGCCTGGCACAAAGAATCAGCGAGCAACAAAAGTTCCTGGAAATACAAGCAGCAGCCATTGATAACTTGAGCACTGGTTTAGATGCCGCCGTGACTGCCACCACGACGTCTCCCAAGCTCAGCCCTTCCACCTCTATGCCAGTTCCTCGGCCTACCATGCCCTTACTGGCACCTCCATGCTTTTCTGGGAACCCTCTTATGTGCAGAGGTTTCCTGAATCAATGAAACATGCACTTCTGCCTGCAACTGGCTTACTTCCAGGATGTGATCACCAAGACTACCTACATCCTTTCCCTCCTGGATGGCAAGGCCTTGGCCTGGGCGTCACCCCTCTGGGCGCATGCTGACCCGGTTCTTCAAGACCTGCCCGGGTTTCTTGCCTTATTTCGCTCCATCTTCGATGACACTCGCAGCAGATCCGCTTCCGGATCCTTACTTCTCCACCTCCAACAGGGCACCCGGCCATTAGCTCACTACGTCATAGAATTCAGGACCCTGTCGTCAGAACTTCATTGGGACTCAGATTGCTTACGATCCATTTTTCTCGAGGGACTGAGTTCCCCGATCAAAGATGAGTTGGTGGCTCGTGAATTGCCTGCATCCCTGGACTCATTGTGTTATACCCGTCTGTCACAGACAGCTGCGACCACTCTTGCTCACCTCTCTCTTTACGTCCCTGACTCTGTGGGGTAGACTGGCAGCCTCCGCCAGCTGCCGACGGCCTGCCTACCACTTCCAGGCCTCCCGGGGTGGCACAGATGCCGCCAATTGCCATCTTGTTGTCGGAGGTCCTTAGGCGCGCATATGCGCATGCACTGGCCAGTCTTAAAGCCGTTATGGCGGGAACCTCGGGGGTGTCCCCTCCGGATAACATCAGTCCTCCAGGACATTTAAGCAAGCTGGCCCAGCCTACCGACGACTTGGCAAAGAGAATCCTTCTTGCTAAATCCACCTGGCCCAGCGAATCACAGAACAGCAGAAGATCCTAGAGTCTTTGGCTGCCGCCATCCATCAACTGAATACTCGGCTAGACTCCGTTCCAATGCCTGCCAAGCCTAGCTCAGCTACGCAAGCGACACCCTTCCAGCCTCCGGTGCCTTTGCCGACACCTTCTCATTTTACAGGTGACTCCTTGTTATGTAGGGGCTTCCTGAACCAGTGCAGCATGCACTTCTGCTTACAACCTGCATATTTTCCTGATATAGTTTCCAAAACTACATATATCCTATCCCTTGTGGATGGGAAAGCAGTGGCTTGGGTGTCGCCTCTTTGGGAAAGTATGGATCCAATCCTTAACGACCTACCAGGTTACCTCGCCCTCTTTTGCACTGTGTTCGATGACCTAGGTCGAAAGGCCATTTCAGGATCTATGCTCCTACATCTGCAACAGGGTTCCAGATCACTGAAGGATTATGTCATCGAGTTTAGGACTCTCTCATCCGAACTGCACTGGAACCTGGGCTGCCTGCGTGCCATATTCCTCGAGGGCCTGAATCCACGTATCAAGGACGAGCTAGCAGCACGAGAGCTCCATGAGGCCTTGGATTCCCTTATAGACCTCGCTGGTCGCATAGACTATCGTCTGCGTGAACGTTCCCAAGAGGTCAGAGGAGCCAAGAGAATGGTTTCTAGTGCTCCACGCACTTGCCTGACGTCATCTACTCTGGCCATCACTATACCAAGCACCAAGGATGAGGAACCGATGCAAATGGGGCATAGTCACCTATCCTCTAAGGAGAAACATCGTTGCCAGAAGGCAGGCCTATGCATGTATTGTGGCCAATCAGGTCATGCGGTACCCTCCTGCCCACTCCATCCAGGAAACTCCCAGACCTAGGATCTGCCGGAGGACTCCTCCTAGGCCTGACTGCACACTCTCCTCCATTAACTCTACCTGTCACCATTAAAGTGTAAGCCCAGGAATTCCACACGTTAGCGCTAGGTGGACTCCGGTGCTGGTGGAAACTTTATTCTCCGGCAACTTGTAGAACATCTACGGATTCCCACTATCCATATGCCGATGCCATTGTTGTTCTCTTCTATCCATGGCAAAACATTACCTGGCGAAGTCACCTTCTCTACGATCCCCATTTGACTTCGCACAGGATCCTTGCATACAGAGACTATTTCCTTCCTGATTTTGGTTCTAGGATTACCATGGCTGAAAATACACACTCCGCAATTTGATTGGAATACTCTCCAATTGTCTCATTGGGGTAATTACTGTCATAAGAAATGTTTGGAGACTGTGTCCCTCATGACCTGCCTAGCCACACTGCCTTCCATTCCGGGACTTCCGCTCCAGTACTCCTCCTTCCAGGATGTGTTCTCAAAGAAAGCCGCAGATGTCTTACCTCCGCATCGCTCTTTTGATTGCGCGATTAATTTGTTGCCCAACACTGAGCCTCCCTGAGGAAGAGTCTATCCACTTTCCCTGACCGAGATGAAAGCCATGTCTGAATATAAAGAAGAAAATTTGGCCAAAGGCTTCATTCGGCCTTCCAAGTCTCCCGCTGGAGCAGGGTTCTTTTTTGTGGGGAAAAAGGACGGCTCCCTTCGGCCATGCATAGATTACCACAGCTTAAATGAGATTATACTGAAGGATTGCTACCTCCTGCCATTAATCTCCAAACTGTTTGACAGGCTCCAGGGGGCCAAGATATTTACAAAATTGGACCTCAGAGGAGCTTACTATTTGATCAGGATACGCCAGGGCGATGAATGGAAAACTGCATTTAACACCCGCGATGGACACTTTGAATATCTGGTCATGCCATTTGGCCTTTGCAACGCTCCAGCAGTGTTCCAGAATATGATGAATGAAATCTTCAGAGACATGCTCTACAGTTTTGTCATGGTCTATTTGGACGACATTCTGGTATTTTCACAAGACCTCCAGAGCCATCAGCAGAACGTCACCAACGTTCTGCAATGCTTAAGGGAAAACCAGTTGTATGCCAAGCTGGAAAAATGCTCTTTCCACAAGGAGTCCGTCCCTTTTCTGGGCTACGTGGTCTCTAGCCAGGGGTTCCAGATGGATCCACAGAAGACTAAGATCATCCAAAAATGGCCCCAAACAATGGGTCTTAAAGCACTCCAAAGATTCCTGGGTTTTACTAACTACTACAGCTCATTCATCAATCACTATTCAACATTAACCACCCCACTCACGGCTGTGGCATGAAAAGGGGCTAATCCTTCACAGTGGTCACCCAAGGCTGTGTCCGCCTTCCAGGAACTTAAGGAGGCATTCATACAGGAGCCATGCCTGCGTCATCCTGACCCCCGACGACCCTTCATCGTCGAAGTAGACGCCTCTGACTTCGGTGTTGGTGCAGTACTCAGCCAGCATTCTACTAATCACACCTTGCACCCGTGCTCATTCTTCTCCCTTCGCTTCTCCCTGGCTGAACGTAATTACGGAATCGGGGTCAAAGAATTGCTGGCGATCAAATTAGCCTTTGAAGAGTAGTGCCCCTGGCTCGAGAGTGCACCACACCAAATAACAGTGTACACTGATCACAAAAACCTCGAGTATCTGCACCACGCTCAACCCTTAACCACAGACAGGCCCGCTGGTCTCTTTTTTTTACTCAATTTAATTTCCTTCTCCGATATCGACCTGCTGATAGAACGTCTGAGCAGATGCCCTCTCTCGCTCATTCACCATCGATGGTGTCCCAGATGTCCCTCAGCACATCATCAACCCGACTAAAATACTCCTCACTGCCATACATATGGTGCCACCTGGGAAGACAGTGGCACCATATGTATGGCAGTGAGGAAGATCCTCCGCTGTGCGCATGATTCCTTACTCGCTAGCCATCCCGGACAAACCAGAATGCTTGCGACAATCCAGAGGTTCTACTGGTGGCCAACCATGAAGAAGGATGCTCAAGCATACGTGGAATCATGTCCCACTTGCTCCCGTCAAAAGCCACCGGCAGGCCATCCCTGGGGCCTCCTACAACCACTTCCTGCACCCAGTGAGCTATGGACACACATCTCCACAGATTTTATTGTAGAGCTACCTCCTTCCAGTGGCAATAACACCATTTGGGTTACCGTGGACCGCTTTTCAAAGATGGCTCATTTTGTGGCACTACTTCTGCCCCGGAGTTAGCTAAACTATTCATTCGCCACATCTTCCGTCTTCATGGACTCCCGAGACACATTCTCTTGGATAGGGGTGTCCAATTCACAGTTAAATTCTGGAGGTCGCTTTGTAAAAAATTTGACATCTCCCTGGACCTCACATCGGCCTATCACCCTCAGGCCAATGGACAGACAGAAAGGACTAATCGCACCCTGAAGCAGTTTCTTCGGGCATACGTAAACTCTCGGCAGAACGACTGGTCCAACTTATTGCCGTGGGCCGAGTTTGCCTTGAACTCACATCAGTCTGTGTCTACTGGGTCATCGCCCTTTCAAGTAATGTATGGATGCCAGCCTCTGCCTCCTCTTCCGATACCTTTGTCTGACCTTCTCCAGCAGCGCAAGCCTCTGCTCAAGAACTGCATCAACTCTGGGGACATACCAAACAACTTCTTCAACAAGCTGCCTTAAAATCAAAGAAGTTCTAAGATGCCCATCATCGGGCGGCTCTTCAGTTGAACCCCAGAGACAAGTGTGGCTCAGCACCCGCTTTATTCGCTTAAAGTTACCTTCAGCTCACTTTACTCCCAGATACATCGGGCCGTTTCCCGTACTCCGCCGGCTGGGGCCGGTCACTTACAGCCTTCGTCTACCCACTTCGCTCAAAATTCATAACGCCTTCCACATCGCTCTGTTAAAACTGCTCATCCTATCAGAATTCTCCAAGAAAGCTCCAGAACCCCAACCTCTAACTTCGGAGGATATCACATATCAGGTTGAGGACATCTTGGATGTAAGGAAGCGCGGGAATCATTGGGAATATCTGATCTCGTGGGAAGGATTTGGCCCCGAATAAAATAGCTGTGAGCCTGCTGTGAACATTCTTGACAAGGAGTTGATCAAAAACTTCCATACTTCATATCCGAGGAAGCCGAAACCCCCGGGGAGGTGCCCTAAGAAGGGGGGTACTGTTATGCCTGTCAGTCGCAGACGGCTGCAACCACTCTTACTCACCTCTCTCTTTACTTCCCTGACTCCGTGGTATAGACTGGCAGCCTCCGCCAGCTGCCGATGGCCTGCCTACCACTTCCAGGCCTCCTTGGGTGGAACGGATGCCGCGGACCACCATCTTGTTGTTGGAGGTCCTTAGGCGCATGCGTGTACTGGCCAGTCTTAAAGCCATCCTGGCAGGAACCTCAGGGGCGTCCTCTCCGGATGATGTCAGTCCTCCAGGACATTTAAGCCAGCTGGCCCTGCCTACCAACGACTTGGCAAGGAGAACCCTTCTTGCTAAATCCACCTCACTTCAGAGGACCTGCGTTCCAGTTCCTGCTTCCAGGCATAGATGTCTTAGGGTACCCGCTCCTCGGGAGCCCTCTCCTCGTCTTGGCTATCTGCTCCTCGGAGGGCCTATTGCTTGGAACTTCTGCCTGCCCCATTCCCCGGGGCTTCCCTAGAACCTTAGCCACGCTTCCGTGAGTACCCCGCTTGACGGACGGACTACTTCCTGTGCTACCAAGGATTCCTCTGGTGTACCCCACTTCGCGGACCACTACCATCCCTACTGAGGACCGCACTGGTGTTCCCTGCTCAGCGGATCACTATCATCTCTACTGAGGACCTTCACCATGAGTACCTCACTCCAAGGGCCATACCATCTCTATTAAAGGATCTTATCAGCGTGCCCTGCCCTGCGGACCTCTATCATCACTTTGTCTTCACCCAGGCTGAAAGTAGCTTGGAGCAAAACTGAGGATGAGCCAATACAAATGGGCCGGAGCAGACTTTCTCCCAAGGAACGCTGCCACCGCCAGCAATCTGGTCTCTGCTTATACTGCGGCAAATCTGGACATGCCATAGCCAGATGCCCTGTCTGTCCGGGAAACTCCCAGGCCTAGGTTCAGCAGGAGGACTTCTACTAGGCCTGAGTTCACCTTCTACTCCATTGACATTGCCCGATGGGGAGGACCACAACGAATTTGGTGGAGATGTGTGTCCAAGGCCCCACCGGGATGGGCAATGGTTGCAACAGGCCCCTGGGCTTCCCGATGAGCAGCTTTTACACGGCGCAAGTCGGGCACGAGCTCACAAATGCTTGGACGTCCTGTCTCACCGTCGGCCACCAGTAGAATCTGTTCAACAAGTCTAAGGTCCCTTTACAGCCAGCATGGCCCCCCGTGAGGGAGTCATGGGCCTAGGTGAGAACTGCTCTCCGGGAGCGACGTTGAACGACGGTCTTCCCTTGGGAGAACACCAAGGTTGTTGCCAAACTAACTTTCACAGGATCCAAAATAAACTGAGGCATATCAGGGGTCTCCTCAACCTCAGAAGAGCGCGAAAGCGCATCGGCTCGAACATTCTTAGAGCCGGGTCGATAGCGTAAGGTAGTCGAACCGGTCAAAAAACAGCGACCACCGGGCTTGCCTTTGGTTCAAGCATTGAGCTTGCTTCAAGAATGCTAGGTTTTTATGATCGGTGTAGATCGTAACCGGATGGTTAGCTCCTTCCAACCACTGTCTCCATTCCTCCAGGGCAAGTTTCACGGCTAGCAACTCTTTATCTCCAACACATTAGTTGCTCTCTGCCGGAGAGAATTTCTTCGAGAAGTATGAACAGGGTAGCAATTGTCCAGAATCTGAGTACTAGCTCAGCACGGCCCCCACGGCCACATTGGAGGCATCAACTTCCACCAGAAAGGGCTGGCTGGGATCCGGATGACGAAGGCAGGTGTCTAACAAGAAGGCTTCTTTAAGGGCCTCAAAAGCTTGGCAGGCGGGAACAGGCCAATCCACTGCGTTGGCCCCCTTTCGGGTGAGGGCAGTCAACGGGGCCACGATGCGGGAGTAGTTAGGAATAAAGTGACGGTAGAAATTGGAAAAACCGAGAAAGCATTGCAACGCTTTAAGGCCCTTAGGTCGGGGCCAATTCTTAATGGCCGCCACTTTCTCAGGATCCATTTGAAAGCCTGTTGCAGAGAACGGCAGGATCTCCACCTTGGTCTTGGAAAATACGTCTGTACAGTCCTCATACGGTGCAGGAGGACCTAAGGCAGACTGCATCAACGGAAGTGCAGGAATCCTGGGCACTCTCATGCAATTAGCTAAGCAGAAAGGACTCCACTTGACAATCTGTAACGTATTCCACTGAATCGTGGGCGAGTACTTCTGTAACCACGGTAACCCTAGCACCAGAGGGTGACAGCCTTATCCAACACTAAGAAGGCTATCTCCTCCGAATGGATCGCCCCAGTGCGGACCGAATTGGGTTCCGTGGACTTCAGGACAGGTCCTGGAAAGAGCGTCCCCTGGATAGAGGTAATTCGTAACGGGACCTCCCGTCTATGCGTAGGGTTTCGCAACTGGGAGACTAGGTCCTGCAGGATGAAATTACCTCCGGCTCCCGAATCCAGGAACGCCATTGTCTCAAAAGAACCTCCAGGATATTCCAGGGTAACAGGGACAGTACATTGAGGAGCTGTAGCGCAGCCTAGGAGGAGCTCCTCCCGACCTCCTAGGCTTTGGCGTTTTCCACACGCTCCTGGCAGCGTGCCAAGAAGTGGCCCTTCTGACCACAATATAAACACAACTTCAACGAACGGCGACGTTGCCTTTCTTTAGCAGAAAGCGGGGCCCGTCCCAGCTGCATAGGTTCGCAGGTGGGAACATCTGGACGAGAGCTCTTGGGAGAAGATACAGGTCTCGCTGGCCCACTGGCAGGACTATGGCGAGAGGAGCGTTGCTCCTTGGCCCGTTGTTATAGGCGGCAGTCAATGTGAGCAGCCATCTCTATCAAGGCATTGAGGTCCTCCGGCAGCTCTCGAGCAGCAATTTCATCTTTTATGCGTCCGGAAAGACCCTCCAAGAAGATGGCCTTAAGACTACCATCCTGCCAACCTACTTCTTGGGCTAAAGTCCGGAACTCCATAGCATAATCTGCCAAAGAGTGAGCCCCCTGTCGGAGTTGCAGCAGATCAGACGTAGCCGTGGCTACTCGGGCGGGCTCCTCAAAGGCCTGACGAAAGTTCGAGATGAACTGTTGTAAGTTCGTTAACGAAGGATCATTGTTTTCCCAAAAGGGAGAAGCCCATATTAAGGCTTTCCCATCAAGCAGGGACAGGATATACGCCATTTTCACCACATCCGAGGGGAACTGCCGAGGCAACAGAGAAAACCGTACAAAACATTGGTTTAGAAAGCCGCGGCAGGTCCTTAAATCTCCAGCATAGCGGGAGGGTGCTGGTAGCTGAGTCACAGAAGAGCTGTGTCCCTTGGGAACCCTGCCAGCAGGAGGCAGGGACTCCAAGCGCGAGGATAGCTGTTCCAGAGTGGCTGCCAGTGTATCGATGCAGCTGTGGTGCTGTAGCATTTGCCGAGCCAACCCGGGCAGATCCAAGGGAGCGGGCACATCTGCCGAGTCCATGGCCTTGCAATCTGCTATGGGAGTCTCAGTTTAGTGGACCCTTGGGCCGACCTGCAGGAGACTGGGATGTTCAGGCTGGACGTAGAGGTGCTCTTCACCCTGGAAGCTGGTACTCCCCCAGGAGGAGCCCGTAGGAGCCCAACCGCTGGAACTTAGGTGGCTTCACCCTTGGAAGCCGAAGCCCCCCCGGGAGGAGCCCGTAGGGGCCCGGCCGCTGGGACTTAGGCGGTAGTGGATCAGGACTGGGAACTGGAACCAGACTAAAACAGTAGATCAATACTGTAACAGGGCTCGGGTTCTGGAACCAGCAGGAACTGTAGCAAGGTTCGGGTACTGGAACCAGGCAGGAACTGTAGCAGGCAAGTAGGAACCAAGCAGGTACTGTAGCAGGCAAGCAGGAACCAAGCAGGTACTGTAGCAGGCAAGCAGTTACGGAGCGATAGCAAGGCAGGTCGCTCCGGGGCACAGCGCAACCGGGATCTGGTAGGTAAGCCCGTTGCAAGGCAAAGACTGGGGGGCTGCGGCCAGCTTATCAAGGCCGCAGCGTCTGACGTTTCCTGGGTGGTGACTCAATATGGAATCCAGTATTGTATATTATAGTTAGGATTATTTTTCCTAATGTCCATCACTTTGTATTTGTCAGCATTAAATTCCATCTGCAGTTTAAATACCCAGTCCCCAGTCTTGAAAGGTCCTCCAACATCTCCTTATAATCTGCTTGTGTATTAACAACTTTGAATAATTTTGTGTCATATGCAAATTTGATCACCTCACTCGCTCCCTTTTCCAAATTATTTTTAATATGTTAAACAGCACCAGTTCCAATATAGATTAGAGATGTGAATCGGAACCGGAATCTGATCGGTTCCAGTTCCGATTCAAAATCTTAAAATTTTATCGTCCGGCTCGATTTTTTTTTTGTTATCGGCTGCGCCCGATCCGATAACAAAAAAACCCTCCCCCACCCTCCCGAACCCCCAAAAACCGTTTTAAAATTACCTGGTGGTCCAGTTGGGGCACGGGGAGCGATCTCCCACTCTCGGGCCATCGGCTGCATTAATAAAAATGGCGCCGATGGCCCATTGCCCTTACCATGTGACAGGGAATCTTTAAAGATGGCGCCGGCCATCCAGTGCTCCTACCATGTGACAGGGGCCGGCCAATGGCCCGGATACCCTGTCACATGGTAAGGGCAAAGGGCCATCAGCGCCATTTTTATTAGTGGCAGCCGATGGCCCGAGAGTGGGATATCGCACCCCGTGCCCCCACTGGACCATCAGGTAATTTTAAAAGGTTTTTGGGAGGGGGGTCGGGAGGGTGGGGGAGGCTAAGGGGGTCAATTTAAAGGGTCGGGTGGGTTTTTTTTTTATCGGGCCATCGACGCCATTTTTTTAGTGGCAGCCGAAATGGCGCCGATAGCCCGAGAGCAGGAGATCGCGCCAGGATCCCCCACCTGGACCACCAGGTAATTTAAAACATTTTTGGGGGGTTTGGGAGGGAGGGGGATTCATTTTAAAGGGTCGGGGTGGGTTTAGGGGTTGTTTTGGTGTGCCAGTTTTCCCGCCCTCCCCCCTCCCCAGATTTACGATTTTTCACGATAAATTGGGGGAATTTCTATTGTATCGCAACTCTAATGATTTTTGACAATTTAAAAAATATCTGACTATTTTTTTAAATCGTCAAAAAACAATTCACATCCCTAATATAGATCTCCACTATTTTCCTTTCTCCATTGGGAAAACTGACAATTTAGTCTTACTCTCTGTTTCCTATTTTTTAACCAGTTACCAGTCCACAATAGGACATTGCCTTCTACTTCATGATTTTAATTTCATGAGGCTACTGTCATGACAGTATTTGCTAGATGCATTCTTAAAATCCAAATACACTGTATCAACTAGCTCACCTCTAGCTACATGATTATTAATACCTACAAAAATGTCTGACAGTAAGGGATGAACTTCCTAGAATATGTATTTTCCTTAGATCAGAATATTTCAGATGTCTTAGGGTAATCAAACAGAAAATTATCTTGGTTTGCCTACTTTTCCAGTACTTATTATTTTTATTTACTGACATTTGATCTGAGATATCAATTTGGTTTACATTCAGGTACTATAGGTATTGCTCTATCCCCAGAGGGTTTATAATCTAAGTTTTGCACCTGAGGCAATGGAGGGTAAAGTAACTTGCCCAAGGTCACAAGGAGTGATAGCAGGACTTGAACCCTGATCTCCCAGTTTGTAGCCCACTGCTCTAACCAGTAGGCTATTCCTCCTCCATTATAGGGAAAGTATTAAAAGTATTAATGCTTTTGTCATGGTTTCTAAATTAACGTGCAAAAGAGCAGTCAATCTGCTTTTGAAAATATATTTTACTTTTAGGCACGATTTGAACTGAAATGGCAGAACAAACATTACTGAAGCATTGATTCTCTAGGAGCTAAAAAAGAAAGGGGCGGATTTTAAGAGCCCTGCTCGCCTAAATCCGCCCAAAACCGGGCGGATTTAGGCGAGCAGGGCCCTGCGCGCCGGGAAGCCTATTTTACATAGGCCTACCGGCACGCGCAGAGCCCCGGGACTCGCGTAAGTCCCGGGGTTCTCCGAGGGGGGCGTGTCGGGGGGCGGGCCCGGTCGTTGCGGCGTTTCGGGGGCGTGTCGGCAGCGTTTTGGGGGCGGGTACGGGGGCGTGGCTACGGCCCGGGGCGGTCCGGGGGCGTGGCCGCGCCCTCCATACCCGCCCCCAGGTCGCTGCCCGGCGCGCAGGAGGCCCGCTCGCGCGCGGGGATTTACGCCTCCCTCCGGGAGGCGTAAATCCTCGGAGAAAGGTAAGGGGGAGGTGTAGACAGGGCCGGGCGGGTGGGTTAGGTAGAGGAAGGGAGGGGAAGGTGAGGGGAGGGCGTTAGAGGATTCCCTCCAAGGCCGCTCCGATTTCAGAGCGGCCTTGGAGGGAACGGGGGTAGGTTGCGCAGCTCGGCGCGCACCGGCTATACAAAATCCATAGCCTTGCGCGCACCGATCCAGGTTTTTAGCAGATACGCGCGGCTCCGCGCGTATCTACTAAAATCCAGCGTACTTTTGTTTGCGCCTGGAGCGCAAACAAAAGTAGGCTATTCGCGCTCCTTTTAAAATCCGCCCCAAAGTGAATTAGCATGGCAGTACTGCAGAATGAAATGAGAAAAAAATAATATGCACAAATATGTTTTCTAGTTATTACATTTGCTTGACTAGTGAAAAAAAAAGATAAACATTTTTTTATCTTTGAAAATGCTGCAGATGAGTTGAGTTAATGAAAGTGTTGCATCATATTGCTGTGGGATTTAATTTGTTGTAACCATATGTTTGTCAGAGCACCTGTATCCTTGAAATTGGCTAATACTGATTTGTTTTATTTCATTTTGAAATTCTTCTGTCTTTTATTCATAATGAAGCCACCTTGATTCAGTTATAGAACTTATTAGATTAGAGATATTAAATGTTTCTCTCATTTTATTTCTATAGAAAATATACTTAGGGGCCAATGTACTAAAGAGCATTAAATCAGCAATTAATGAGGTGATTAATGCATGCATTAACAGTAATGATAATGATATGCAAATAAGAGACACATTAATGCTGATATTAACATACACTACCCTTCTCTGAATTGTAGTTATATTTTTTACATTTAAAAGTTCTGTGTTTAGTTTTGCATGTTTTAATGTGTTATTTTTTGCTGTACTAAGTAATGAGCTATTTATCATATATTTGCATCTCATTATCTCAGCATACATTTTACAGTAACATTAATGTAAGTATTAACGCACATTAAGCATTGTCCAACTAGTCAAAGTGGTCACTCTCTTGACCTGATATACCACTCTGCCACTGTCAATATAGACCCCCAATACTACAGGGTGGCCCATGGAAAAGTAGCCTACCTGCGTGGCACTGGTATTGGAGGCGGGCTACTTTTCCATGGGCCACCCTGTATAAGAGCTGATCCTTCTGTCTCCTAATCTGACCAGTTCCTGGTGAAGACCACACAATTAACCACCGTAAAAACTCAGCATCCAGAAACTCCTCTTGGTTCCACAAGCGGCTACGTATCCTCAAGCAACAGACCTGCCAACTTGAATGGAAATGGCAAAAACAAAACAACATTTATAACCTGCAATCTTGCAAGGAGCATGAAAAGAAATACAAAGCACCTATTCAGCTGACAAAAAAAAAAAAAAGACTATGTCACCAGACAACTGGTTCTAGCAAAATACCACACAGGGAATCTATTCAACCCAGAATCCTTGCCCTCCTCTATTACCACTGAATTTCAGAATTCTTTGACTCTAAAATTCTAGCAATCCATGCATCTTTCAATGCCACTCCCTTCCCTCCACTGACCAGTTGGCTATAAGTACATCACACATTCCCCCTCCTACATCAACCAGGTCAAACCATCCTGCCCTAACTGCATCCAATTCTCCAGATTCAGGAATGTCTCAATGACTGGAGTGGAGAAGATTCTCCAGAGAATTAGTCCTTGCCCCATTCCTCTTCCCCCTAAATTAATCTGCAGCCCTGGTTAACCCCCATCATTAATGCTATTCTAACTTAAAAGTCATTTGTTTTCCTCCTTCAAAAAAGCATTTATCAAGTCAATACTGAAGAAACATGGTTCTGATCTCAGAGTAACCACTCACTATTGACCAAGCTCTCACCTCCCTTTCCTGGGGGAAGTCCACACTCTATAAACCCATCAACCTGGCTTCCAAAAGGGGCACAGAACAGAATATGTCTTTCTAGCCATAACCAATAATATCCACCTACATGACAAATTCCATACTGTATTGTCCTATTAGATCTATCTGCTGTATGTGAAACTATCAACCACTTCTGCTACAAAATCTGACAGACATCAATATCGAGGGCTTATCCCTCCAAAGGTTTAAATCATTCTTGATTGATTGCTCTCAGTCTATCTCCTGGGCCAATAAATCCTCCATTTCAAAGTCTCTTACATATGAAATACCCCAGGGCTGTGTGCTCTCCTCTTAAGAAATGGCATACTGGGTTAGACCAACAGGTTCATCAAGCCTGACAATGTCTAATGTATGTCACAAGTACCGAGTAGTATCCCAAGGAAAAGTCCAATACATCTTGCTCATAATCAGGGATAAACAGTTGTTTTTTCTGTCTCTACATGGCTAACAGTTGTTTATGAATTTTTCCACTAGGAACTTGTCTAAACACTTTTTAAACCCAGCTATGCTAAATGCTTTCACCATCTCCTCTGACCCCAGTTTGTGTGCTGAGTGAAATAATACTTTCTCCAGTTTGTGGCATATACTTAGATTGGATTATTCTTCCCTATATGCATCACTTTGCATTTGTCCATATTAAATTTCATTTGTCATTTAGACGCCCATTTCCTCAGTCTTGCAAGGCCTTCTTGCAATTCCTCACAATTGGCTTGTGATTTAATTACTTTCAATAATTTTGTATCATCTGCAGATTTGATCATCTCACTCATCTTCCCCTTTTCCAGATCATTTATAAATATATTAAAAAGCAGCAGTCCTAGTACAGAACCCTGTGTTGCGTTTCCTGGCCAAGGCAGGCCCGCGGCCGGCTCCACTCATCCCCAACGCCTGGGTTCCGGACCTGGCTCTTCCTCTTTGGCAGCAGTAGGCAGTCGCCTACGTGCTCGTGCTCCTGCTACACTGCCAGACTCCTCCGGCAGCTCCATGGCCTCCTCCGGTCCCAGTCAGGTTTCCCCACATGCGTCCAGGGGAGATGCCACCATCTCCTAGTTCCAGCCTGCCCGCCTTAGGCACGTGGCGGGAAACCTTCTCACAGCTCCGGATGATGACGTCTCTTGGCCTTACTATTTAAGGCAGGCTCTGCCATTCAATCTTTGCCTTGGCAACAGGTCTCCACGCTTCCTGTCATGTGCTTAGTTGCTGCTCATTTATGTTCTTGTTCCAGTATCCGATCCTGTTCCAGTCTTCGTGTTCCTGTTCCAGTCTTTGTGTTCCAGTTCCAGCTTCCTGTTTCCTAACTACCCTTTGGACTCTTTGACCCTTGCTTGTTCCTGACCACACTCTGGACGGATTCCTTGGCTTTGACACTCACTTGTTCCTGATCATGCTCTGGATGGATTTCTTGGCTTTGACCCGTGCCTGGACCTGACCTTGTCTCCAGCTGCCTGCCCTGACTTCAGCTTGAACCTGACCTTATCTCCAGCTGCCTGCTTTGGACTTGGCCTTTCTTAGGCACCTGCCTACTCACAAGCCTGGACTTAACTTGTTCCTAACTGCTCACCTGCTTCTGTCTCTCTGGGCATCTGGAACCTGGCCTTGTCTTCAACCTTGCTTCTTCGGACCCTGCATCTCCGTTGCTTCCTGGCGCCCTTCCTTGGACAGTCTTTCCGGGATCAACCATGCGGAGGCCCACTTAAGACCAGCCGGCCACGGTACCCAAGGGCTCCACATGTGGGGAACAAGGGCTGGTATTAGCAAAGCTCCTTTTGGCCTCTGCTTCCTGTTCGGCCCTGCCTCCTGACAGTGGGGACCCATGGGGGTTTCCCCATGGGTAGCGCAAACTCCACCTCGGGCCAAGGGTCCACCTCTGCAACAGATTACCAAGGGCATGGACTCGGCAGAGCCTTCTGCCCTCCAGGCCATTCTGGGCCTGGCCTTGAAGATCCAGGAATAGCAGCGGTTCTTGGAGGCGTTGACTACCTCCATTGAATGCCTCAACGCCCATCTGGATTCTCATGCTGGTTCCACGGCTTCCACAACCACACCACTCAGTTCTCAGGCACTGGCTACCTCAGCGAGAGCTCTGCTCGCCCTGCCACTCCTCCCCACTTCAATGAGGATCCGAAGCTCTGCAGAGGCTTCATCAATCAATGCTACATGCAGTTTGCTCTGCAACCCTCCATCTTCCAAGATGACCTCATGAAGGTAACCTTCATCCTGTCATGCCTAGAGGGTAAGGCTTTAACATGGGCATCTCCTTTATGGGAGCATGCGGACTTTCTTCTCCAGGAACCATCACGCTTTGTGACTACCTTTCATCGGACCTTTGATGATCCAGGGAGGCAGGCTATGGCTAGTTTGAATCTTCTGCATCTGCGGCAAGGTCACCGAGCACTCAATGATTATACTATAGAATTCCGGACCCTCGCTATGGAGTTAGGCTGGCAGGAAGATTGTCTCCGAGCCATTTACCTAGATGGTCTGTAGCCCTAACTCAACGATGAGCTTGCAGCTTGCGAAATATCCTCCTCTCTCTCGAGGATCTCATTGACCTTGTGGATCGCATAGACCATTGCCTCCAGGAGTGCCATCGGGAAGCTCAGGTACCCCGGCACCCCACTGCTGAACGTTCTCATTCTCCACCTGTAGTGAACCCCACAACCAGTGCACCTTTGCCGTCTACTAAGCTTGAGGAACCCATGCAGCTGGGATGTGGATGCCTCACCCCCGAGGAGTGCCTTAGGCGGAGGCATTCAGGTCTGAGCTTGTATTGCGGAACTGCAGCACACCGCCTGTCTTCATGGCCTGTCCGTCCAAGTAACTTCCTGGCCTGAATTCAGTAGGGGTCCTGAACTTGGGTGCTACCTCTCCAGCCCTCCAGCTAACACTACTGGCTACCTTGCCCTCGAACTCTTATTCCTTCCCCACCTTGGCTTTGGTCAATTCATGAGCTGGCGGGAACTTTCTCGTGAAGGATTTGGTCCAACTCCTGGGCATTCCTACCCGCCCCATTGAGAAACCATTACTCATCGCCTCCATCCACGGCGACCCTCTACCGGTAAAGATCTCTCAAATCACCGTTTCTGTCCACCTCTGGAACTCTGCATGAGGAGGAAGTACAATTCTTCATCCTGGATAAGTCCATCCATCCAGTAGTGTTAGAGTTACCATGGTTTTAGTGCCACTTACTTCACTTTGATTGGGAAACCCTACAACTTGCCGAATGGAGTTCTGCTTGTCATCGCACTTGCCACTAGCGGTACCTGTCTCTGGCCTCCCTGCGCCATATGCTGACTTTGGGGATGTGTTCTCGAAGCAGAAGGCTGACATCCTTCTGCCACACCGTGAGTTTGACTGCCCCATTGACCAATTGCCGGGAACCACACTCCCTAGGGGCAGAACTTACCCTTTGTCTATATTGGAGACCCGAGCTATGTCAGACTATATCCATGAAAACTTAGCTAAAGGTTTTATCCATCCCTCCATGTCACCTGCTGGTGCAGGCTTCTTCTTTGTCACCAAGAAGGATGGGTCACTATGATCATGCATATACTATCGTGGTTTGAATGCCATCACTTGCAAGGATAAGTACTCTCTGCCTTGGATTAATGAGTTATTCGATCGCCTTCAAGAAGCGACTATCTTCACCAAGCTGGACTTACGAGGAGCCTTCAACCTGGTTCGTATCCATCCTGAAGATGTCTGGAAGACAGCCTTTAATACTAGGGATGGACATTACGAATACCTTGTGATGCCATTTGGCCTTTGCAACACCCCTGCGGTTTTCCAACGCATGATCAACAAAATCTTTCACAACTTGCTCTACGTGAAGGTCATCACGTACCTAGACGACATCCTTAATTTTTCTATGGATCTTCTGCTCATCGTTTGGATGTCTGTATGGTGCTGCAGCGCCTGCGGGAGAATCACCTATTTGCCAAGCTAGATAAGTGCTTGTTTGAGAGGCAGAGCTTACCCTTCCTGGGATATATCATTTCCCGATATGACTTCTCCATGGACCCCAGTAAGCTACGAAGCATCCAAGACTGGCCCCAACCTATGGGCCTCCGAGCACTCCAGTGGTTCCTTGGTTTTACCAACTACTAAGCCACTTCATAGCCAATTACTCTCTGGGTGCCGCACCTCTCACAGCCCTTACATGTAAGGGTAGTGATACAAAGAACTGGACCCCAGAGGTGATTGCGGCCTTTCATGCACTGAAAGACGCCTTTTTGTTAGGACCCTGCTTGTGTCACCTGGACCCAAACTGCCCCTTCATTGTTAAAGTTGACACTTCTGCCATCAAAGCTGGGGTGATATTGAGTCAGCATTCCCCAAAAGGGGTTCTGCACGCTTGTTCCTTCTATTCCCATAAGTTCTCCCCCGCGGAGCAAAATTATAACATCGGGGATCGGGAACTGTTTGCAATTAAACTTGCTCTCGAGGAATGGCGCCCCTGGCTGGAGGGCGCCATTCCTCGAGGGGTGCCATCCTTGGCATGCCCAGAGTTTAAATGCTTGCCAGGGCCACTGGGCATTGACTTTGATCTCCGATACTATCTAGCCAAGAAGAATCTGCAGGCTGACGCCCTGTCTCGTTCGTTTGAATCCAAGGACTCCCAAGAAGAGCCTTGGCATCACGTTGATCCTGCCTGCATTTCCTTGTCCGCCACCTTGACCATCCCTGCAGGGAAAACAGTGGTGCCCCACAGGCTTCATGAAAAAGTGATACAATGGGCACACAATTCTAGAGTAGCTGGCCATCCTGAATGCACTCGGACTATGTTTCTCCTACAGCGCTACTATTGGTGGCCCAACATGTCCTCTGACACACATGCTTATGTAAACTCCTGTCCTACATGTGCCCAACAGAAACCTCCTGTGGGCCGACCTTGGGGCCTGCTGCAGCCTCTGCCTGCCCTTGAAGAATCCTGGATTCACTTGTCTACCGATTTTGTGACGGACCTGCCAATGTCGATGGGGAACAGTGTCATCTGGGTGATCATGGACAGGTTCTCCAAGATGGCTCATTTTGTGCCGCTTCCCACCTTGCCTTCAGCGCCCAATCTTGCCTGTCTGTTCTTCCTCCACGTTTTCTATCTCCATGAATTGCCTGAAGACATCACCTCCGACAGAGGGTCTCAGTTTGTCGCCCGCTACTGGTGCTCACTATGCAAAAAAGTTGGAATCTCCATCAGCCTGATCATTGCCTACCATCCCCAGGCCAACGGCCAAGCCGAGTGGATGAACCACTCCCTCAAGTGTTTTCTCTGTGCTTACTTCAACGACCAGCAAGACTACTGGGCCCAACTGCTGCTGTGAGCCAAATTTTTTCATAATTCTCACATCACTGCAGCCACGGGATTCTCTCCTTTTTCTCTGGTGTACGTGAGTGTTGTGTTTTGGACACTGAAGTGTGGGCCCTTGGTCACTGCAAGAGATGGCACCTCCCACAGGGCAGAGCCCTGCAAGGACTTACAGTGATAGGCTAGCTCTAAGCGGAGATGGACACAGAGAAAGTGAGTCTTTATTATACTGCAGCGTAGATGGTAATGTTCTGTCCGAGGACTGGAGAGTGGAAAGGCAGCACACAGTCTCACCAGGTCCCGAAAGGGAGATGGGTCCAGTAGTGATTCACGAAGCAGGGTAGGTCGAGAATCTATGGAGATAGAGATGAGACAGTGCAGAGACAGAACTGGAGCAGTAGTACTCATTCTGATACTGGTAGCTGTAGTAAGAGAGGACCCTTGAGGAGCGGAGGTCCAGGACAAAACAAGGCCCCCGAGGAGCAGGTACCTTAGGCGTCCTTGTAGGAAATAGATAACCCCAGAGGGTGAAGAGGAGCGAATCAAGGCCCTCGAGAAGCGGATACCTAAGTCGTCCTGGAGCGAGAGTACACGGAGCGGGAGTGTCTGGTAGCGAAGAAAGATAGCATGGAAGATTCCTTGCTAACTCAACGAAGAGATGCAGAGAGGGACTTTAAATAGTCTCACAGAAATGATGTCATCAGGAGGGTTGGATCAGGGTTCCCGCCCTGAGCCCTTTAAATTCCTCCCCGATGTCACGCACGGGTGCTAGTACAGGTCAGGGGTGGAGCCTCAGAGCGATGGCGGCATTCCTGCCACGGATCGAGGCCTCCCATGCTCGGGCAGGCCAACAAAGGACAGCGGTATGCTGTGGGCAGGTCCCACGGCCCGCAGAGGAATGGGAACTCGGCCGGAAGGCAGGTGGGCGTGGTCGGTCGTGGCACTCGTGGCAGACTGGCGTAACAAGCAGACAACCACGGCCTCACTTGCCGATCCCCCTTTCGGTGCCTTCTCCAGCAGCCTAGGCAACTGTGGACGCCCTTCAGGCCTTATGGACGTGCACTAACCAACGATTGTGCCAAGTGGCTGCACGTGCCAAGAAATCCTTGGATGCCCTTCGCAGACCTGCTCCTGAATTCCAACCTGGTGACAAAGTATGGCTGAGCACCTGCCATATTTGTTTGAAGCTTCCCTCACAGCGGTTCGCTCCCAGGTGTATCGGGCCTTTCCCGGTTGCTTGACGCAGTGGCCCAGTGACCTATCAGCTACATCTGCCACCTATGCTGGGAGTACACAATTCTTTTCATGTCTCACTACTCAAGCCTCTAGTGCTCTCTTGGCCATCCCATAAGGCTCCAGTACCCTCTCAAGTCATCTCGGAGACTGATACGATCTACCAAGTACAAGAAGTCTTGGATGTCCTGAGGAGAGGCCGCCATTGGGAGTACCTCCCCTCTTGGAAGGGGTACAGTCCCGAAGAAAATTCCTGGGAACCAAGCTGTAACATCTTGGATAAAGGGCTCCTTCGACAGTTCCACCAAGCCCATCTGGGCAAACCCAGACCTCCAAGAGGGGGGCTGGCTCAACTCACCCCCAATTGCCTGGGTTTCTGACCTGGTCCTTCCTCCTTGGCAGCGGTAGGCAGTCACATACTCGCTCTTGCTCCTGCTATGCTCCCAGGCTCCATTGGCACCTCCGCAATCTCCTCTGGTCCCAGTTGGGTTTCCCTACGTGCATCGAGGGGAGACGCAGCCATCTCCTAGTTCCAGCCAGCCCGACTTAGATGCGCACGTACACATCTTCACTGACTTTAAAGGGGCCGTGGTGGGAAACCTTCCCACGGCCTCGGATAATGATGTTTCTCGGCCTTACTATTTAAGGCAGACTCTGCCATTCAGTCTTTGCCTTGGCAACAGGTCTCCACGCTTCCTGTCACTTGCTTAGTTGCTGCTCATTCATGTTCTTGTTCCAGTATCCAATCCTGTTCCAGTCTTCTTGATCCTGTTCCAGTCTTCGTGTTCCTTTTCCAGTCCTTGTGTTCCAGTTCCAGCTTTCTGTTTCCTGACTACCCTTTGGACAGATTCCTTGGCTTTGACCCTTGCTTGTTTCTGACCACGCTCTGGACGGATTTCTTGGCTTTGACCCTTGCTTGGACCTGACCTTGTCTCCAGCCACCAGACCTGACTTCAGCTTGAACCTGACCTTGTCTCCAGCCGCCAGCCCTGACTTCAGCTTGAACCTGACCTTGTCTCCAGCTGCCTGCCCGGACATCAGCTTGACCTGACTTTGTCTCCAGCCGCCAGCCCTGACTTCAGCTTGAACCTGACCTTATCTCCAGCTGCCTGCTTTGGACTTTCTTAGGCACCTGCCTACTCGCAAGCCCGGACTTAACTTGTCCCTAACTGCTCGCCTGCTTCTGTCTGTCTGGGCTTCTGGAATCTGGCCTTGTCTTCAACCATGCTCCTTTGGACCTTGCATCTCCACTGCTTCCTGGGGCCCTGCTTTGGACACTCTCTCTGGGATCAACCATGCAGAGGCCCGCCTAAGACCAGTCATGCCCGGTACCCAAGGGCTCAACCTGCGGGGAACGAGGGCTGGTATTGGCAAAGCTCCTGTCGGCCTCCGCTTCCCATTCGGCCTCGCCTCCTGATGGTGGGGACCCATGGGGGTTTCCCCACAGGTAGTGCCAACTCCACCTCGGGCCAAGGGTCCACCTCCGCATCACCCTGACGCTCTCCACTATTTTTCTTTCTCCATTGAAAAAATGATCAATGTTATTCTGTTTCCAGGCCTGGATTTGTCAATAGGCACACTAGACCTATGCCTAGAGCAGAAGAAATATGGGAGGGGGGGGCAGCCGACTAGCTGAAGACTTACTGCCTTCCATTAAAAATAAAATAAATTATACTAATAAGTATAGTGTAAAACTACTTTAGTTTCATAATATAATATAAAAGACGGAAATGTTTCCCAATTTGCTTCAGAATTTTTAAATTATTGCCACAGGATCTACCCCTGAGCTGCCACAGGAAATTAGTGGGGATTGTGCTTTAGATATTCTGCCCCCTGTTGTCCAACCTTAGTGTGGGGGGGGGGGGGCGGAAAGAGGGGGCTGACAGGGTATGGCAGCACCAACAGTGCCTAGGAGCACCAAAAATCTTAAATCCGTCACTGCCTGTTTCCTATCTTTTTGCCAGTTACCAATCTACAATAGGACATTGCCTCTTATCCCATGACTCTTCAGTTTCCTGAGGAGTCATGAGAGGGATTTGTTAAGCACCTTCTGAAAAGCCAGATACACTATATCAACTGATTCACTCTTATCCACGTGCTTATTAACCCTTCAAAAAAGTCTAACAGATTTTAAATAAGACTTCCCTTTGTCAAATCCATGTTAGCTCTGCCTTATTAATCTATGTCTATCCCCATATGCTTTATAACGAAGACCACTGACCATTTTAGTAGCCACCCTCTGGACCGATTCCATCTGGTCAGTGTTCTTTGTACTAAAATTTGTTTTAGTACAAAGAACAAAGGACTGATTTGTTTCCCAACAAGAATTTCGGTATATAAAAATTCTAAATAAATAAATAAATAAATAAATAAATAAAACATATGAGGATAGACTTAAAGATCTAAACATGTTTACCCTAGAGGAAAGGTGAGGAAGGGGAGATATGATAGAGACATTCAAATATCTCAAAGGAGGTGAGCCTTTTTCAATAGAAATTAGGCTCTAGAATGAAGGGTCATGAGATGAGTTTGAAAGGGAGTAGACTCAGGAGTAATCTTAGGAAATATTTCTTTACAGAGAGTGTGGTAAATGTGTGGATGAACCTCCTAGTGGAAGTGGTGTGTTAGGATTGTGGACCCCTCTGCAGTGGTGCAGTTGACACAACTCTTATGACCCATAAAGACTGCTGGTGGAAGTGCCTGGATGGGACTGGCTGGAGGTTTACCTATACCAACCATTGATCCCGCAGGTTGAGCTTTTGGTTTGGTTGGCCAGCAGGATTTAGGAGGGTCCCAGGGGCAAGGCAATGGAGAATGTCCAGGTCCAAGTGAAGGTCAGGGTAGGTGGCAGGTAGGGATTTCCAGTGAACAGGTCCAGGTAGGAGTAGGCAGCAGGCAACAAAGTCCAAGAGATGAACCGAGGGCAGGTGGCAGGCAAGCAAGGGTCAGTTCCAAGACATAGATCGAGTCCAGGAGACAGTCAGAGAAGTCCAAGAACAAGCCAAAGTCAACCAGGAAGACAAGTCAAAGGAGAAGGGGTGAGGCAAAGGCAAGAGTAGGAACAAGACACTCAAGGAAGACAAGGACTAGAGGGACCAGGACACCAGACAACCAGAGGAGCAGGAACATGAGCAGGGAGCACGCCAGCAGAAGACAAGGGAGAGCAATGCGCATTGAGGTGCAGATCTCTCAGAGACCTATTGCTAAGGCAAAGACTCCAGGTCCAAGTAGGTATACGTATCCAGAAGTGGGTGACTACATCCCAGGATGATTGCTGTGGTTTCCCGCCTAAGGGGTAAATTTTTAAAGCCGCATGCGGTTGCCAGTGTGCACACATGAACGTGGAAATTTTACAACATTTGCGCATTGCCAAGAGCATGTTATAAAATCTAATACCCACGCACACATGCACGCTCAATTTTGTATCGGTGAGCGCGCATGGAGGGGTATTTTGTAAAAAAACGCACGGCAACGTGAACGGGCCTTTGCCCAGTTCCCTCTCAGTCCCAGTGATATGTTACTGTTTATTTGTCAGTTTGCTTTATTACATCTTCCTGGTTCATCATGATCTGCTTCTGAATCATCAACCTCAAACAATATTTCTGGCATAGATGTCTCCCTAAGATCCTCCTCGGTAAAAACAAAAGCAAATAATTTATGTTTCAAATCTTTTGTTATTAATATTAGCATAGGCAAAATATACAATAACATGAAAGAGACGTGACTGAGGATGGGGAATATAGAGATTGTCCATTAACAAGCGTCTACCTGGCCAACCGTAAACAAAATCCCTTCCCAAAAGTGTTACGATCCTGTCTGCGGCTGGACCATGAGCAGTCTCTCACCTTTTTCCCAGCCAGCTTCCCAATGCTGTCCGCCATGTCTCTATGCGACCCGGAGGCCGCCGACATTCTCCTCCCGCTGTCATGGCCTGAAATCGCCACTGTGCTCCCGTGGCAGGCCCGCCGTCGTCTCTCTTCCATCCCGCAGCCAGGAAGCCGCAGACGCCGTTCCCATGCGGTCTGGAGGCCGCTCTGAAGCCTGCCTCCCTCGTGGCATGGAGCTGTTCTTGCCAGGACCCTCCCGCGGCAGGAAGAGCTGCCTCCAGCATCCTCTTCGCGGCAGGATCCACCGATGCCATCTTGCTCCTCTTCATGTGACCGGGAGGCTGCCTGGAGCTCCTCTAAACAGCTGGAGGCCACCCTGAAGCCTTCTTCCGTTGTGGTAGGGAGCCGCAGACGCCGAGCCTGCTTTCTCCTGCTTCCAGCATGGCTGCTGTCCCTGGTCCTGTCTCCTTAGGTGCAGGGACGTGCCTCTTCTCAAGATTTAAAGGGCCAGTACTCTTGGCTTCTCCTCATGATGTCATCCTGGGTGTTCCTCTTCAGCCCTACAAAAGGGCTCAGCCTTCAGTTCCTCTTCACCTTCACAAGGAGTCAGTCATGGAATCAGACTGCTTCTGGATCCTCCATTCCAGCTTTTCAGTCCAGGAGTTCCTGACGTCCAGCTCCGCTTCTTCTAGGCACTCTGTTCTTTGTGGGAATTCCCTTGTCTTCCTTTGTGGTTCCTGATCCTTCATCTCATCTTCGTTTCATGTTTGGTCTCTCGCCGGATCCTAAGTCCTTGTCTTCAGATGTCTTCGTCGTCTGACCCTCCTAATGTCTTCACCTTCAGATCTTCCTGAATTCCTCATCATCTGATGTCCTGTCCTTCCTGTAGTCCGTCATCTTGTTGTTCTGCCTCTCGGAGCTTCTTTGATGCTCTTCGTTGGGTGACCTGGGGGTCCAAAGTCCAGATGTCTAGATGTCTCAGATGTTTTGTTCTCCAGTTCACTTGACACCTTCTTGATGCTCTTGACTGAGTGTCCTGGGGGTTGAAGTCCAGATGTCCTGACGTGCCAGACATCTTTGTGTCAAGTTGTTTTTGTCTTCAGAATCCTTTTGATGTCCTCAAATTGCCTTATGCTTATCAAGTCTTATGCTTATCAAGTCCTCGTTGGATCCTTGTTTTCAAGTCCTCGTCTGATCCTTGTCTTCAAGTATCGTCTGATCGTCTTCAGTCTTCAAGTCTCGTCTTGTTCCAGTTCCATCGTCTGCCCTCAACCTCTGTCTGTCCTGGTGCATTTTCCGTTCCCGTACGGCAGGTACGAAAGGGCTATCGAGTGGCCGGAGGGCTACCCCAGAGACCAGCATTGCGTTGTTGGGTCTCTACTGATGCGTCAGGTTCAGCAGAAGTGTGAGTCCCTGGTCTTCTGCCTATGCTGGGATACATCTCACCTGCCTCTGCGCTTCTAAGGAGCTCCTCTCTGCAAGTCGCGTCGTGGTCCAAGGGCACACCACTCTCCCTGAAAGCGGGATCACTCCCTAGTGCTCCCGCAACAAAAAGAAAAGACCTTTCCCCCACAACCATCAGCAACATATAATAGGGTATAACAAAGGTGATCAAAAATATAGTGTAACGATCAGCATTACAATCAGTGAATTCAGGCAACCATCATTAAAGAACACTCAAGTAAAAACTCTGAATTTTATGAGGCAAGGTTTGCAGTTACACTTCCCAAATTTTCAAAAAGTATTTTGCTTTATAGTCAAGTCAATTTTTTCAATATGATACTCCATTGCACACAAGTGAAATGGAGTATCATATTGAAAAAATTGACTTGACTATAAAGCTATCCTCAAGTGGGTTAATGTGGGAGCTTCAGGAGAGAGCCAATTATGTAGAATAACCTTTTTTTTGCTAAAAGAAGTGTTTTACGCACCTATAACTTTAGGTATGCATTTGTGGGGACAGGGGTGCAGAAGTCATCAAATAAAAATGATCTAGCTTTTAGCACGGAGTGAATCCCCATCACCTCTTGGAGGTAATGCTGAACTGCATCCCAGAATTTCTGCAAACAGAGACATGTCTAGAACAGATGTTCCAAAATTCTCCAGTCTGTGAGGAACCTTAGGCATCTATCAGACTGTGTAATATGCATTGCATAAGCATATGTAGATGATATATAAGCTCGCCTGAAAAATTAACAGTGGATCTCATAGAGAGTTACATTGGTGGTAAGGTAGCGAGCCCTAGCAATGAGTTTAGCATAAGCTGTTGCGCTCGGGGGTGGACCCCTGTCCTATATCAGTACAGGGACTGGCCACAGGGGACGGAGCATGGCGGGAGACAGAGGCAGTAGATCTTCACCTCTGGAAGCCCGAGGTCCCCCCGGGAGGAGCCCCTAGGGACCTGGGCCGCTGGGACTTAGGTGGGCCTCACAGGGTCTCCTGGGAGAGAGAGTCTGATGTGCCCACAGACACAGTAAGAGTGCTATCAGGTTCGAGACTGGAACAGGTTGGGGGAAAGCTAACCAGAATAGAGTTGGTGAGGACAAGGCTAGGGACAGAGCCAGAATCAAGCAAGGCCAGGTGAACAAGGTCAAGTCCAAGAATCAGTCCAAGGAGTGGTCAACAAAGCAAGGGTCAAGATCCAGAGGTCAGGCAAGTCAAAGAACAGACAGAGGTCTAGAGCAGGCAGCAGACAGGCAGACGAGTCAGGAACAAGCTGAGGTCTTTGGCAGGCAGCAGGCAGGCAGGCAGGTCAGGAACAAGCTGAGGTCTTTGGCAGGCGGCAGGCAGGTCAGGAATAAGCTGAGGGCTTTGGCAGGTGGCAGGCAGGTCAGGAACAAGCTGAGGTCTTTGGCAGGTGGCAGGCAGGCAGGTCAGGAACAAGCTGAGGTCTTTATCAGAAAGTCAGTCCGAGGTAAGACCAGGGAGACGAACACGAACACAGGAACAAGCAGGCAAGGAAGCAGGTACAAGCAGGAATGGAACTGGAACAGAAGGATTCTGGAGTGAGACTAGGAACAAGCAAGCAGGAGCAGATGCAGAGGCAATCTAGCAAACAAACCGAACCGATTGCCAAGGCAAGGAAGTGAGGCCAGGAACTTCCTTATAACATGCGATCAATCAGGGTGCACCACGGAACTAGGCCCCGCCCTGGGACCTACATCAGGGCGGCTGGTCTGTGCGTGCGCGTGTAGGAGCATGGCTAGCTGCCGAGACACTGAGTCCTGACATGAGGCCTGGCGTGCGACAGAAGGCCCGGCGACAGCTGCCGCAGGACACCGGGGCCTAGCTGGACTTGCAAGGGCCACGAGGGAGACAGGACTGGGACCCGCCGTGTGACCCCGAAGGTGAGCGGTACCATGCACGGGACGACCGCTTGGGGTATATAACAGTACCCCCCTTCTAGGCCTCCCCCTATGCGGCTGTGGTTTCTCAGGATTCTGTCTATGGAAAGTCTTCAAGGATCCTTGTCAAGGATATTCTGAGAGGATTCCCAAGAATTCTCCTCAGCCCCATAACCCTCCCAAGCGAGGAGATACTCCCATTTACCCTGAAGTCGATCGACGTCTAAACCTTCTCTTACCTGCAGAGAAGTATCGGGTTCTGCCGAGATGCGAGGAGATGGAAGGTCTTTGCAAGAGGGCCAGGATAGAACAAGAGGCTTCAGCAAGGACATGTGGAACGTATTGTGAATACTCATGGACCGGGAAAGCTTGAGCTGATAGGAAACAGCACCTACTCTTCTGAGGATTGGGAATGGACCAATGTACTTCGGGGCCAGCCGGTGAGATGGAAGTCAGCGACGAATATGGTGGGCACTCAGCCAAACCTTTTGGCCAGGTCTGAAGAGTGGAGCAGGTCGTCAATGGAGATCCAAAGTGCGTTTAGCGCACTCAGCGGCCTGCAAGAGACGTTCTCTTACTTGAGTCCATACTTGACAAATGGTTTGAGCCATAGATTGTGCTGCACGAGACAGAACCAGAACAGGAAGAGGCAGACGGGGCTGCCTTCCGAAGACCACTGAAAAGGGAGACACATTGGTGGCTGCTGCAAGATGAGTATTATGTGACAGCTCAGCCCAAGGGAGGAGGTCTGATCAATCATTCTGCTGGTCATTAACATATGAGCGAAGGAATACTTTCAAGGTCTGATTCGTTCTCTCGGAATGCCCATTGGCCTGAGGATGATAGGCCGAGGTATAGCTCAGAGAAATACTGAATTTCTGACATAGGGAGCACCAGTACTTGGTGGCAAACTGTGGTCCCCTATCAGAGACAATCTCCTTGGGGAGTCCATGAAGTTGGAAGATATTCCTTAAGAAGAGTTTTGGGGGTTCTGGGGTTAAAGGGAGACCTGGCAACAGAATGAAATGTCCCATCTTTGAGAAGTGGTCGATCATGACCCAAATCACTGTATTGCCTTGTGATGGCGGAAGATCCGTGATGAAATCTGTTGAAATATTGGACCAGGGTTCCGTAGGTGCTGGGAGTGGCTGTAGCAAGCCCCAGGGCTTCCCTGTGGGTGGCTTTTGTTGAGCGCAGATGGGGCAAGCGTCCACGTAACTCCATGAGTCCTGTACCATGGTGGGCCAGCAAAGCATCTCTAGTGTCCTGGCATGGCCAGGGTGGCCTGCTAGTTTTGAGTTATGGGCCCACTATAAGAACCGTTCTTGGAGTCGGCGAGGAACAGCAGTCTTCCCGACTGGAACCATGGTGGTTGCTGCTAGGGATATACAGGCAGGTTCGATGATATAGCTAGGAACATCTGGGAGGTCTTCGGGTTCAAAGGATTGAGACAGCACATCAGCTTGCTGATTTTTTTGAACCAGGACGGAAGCAGAGATTGAAGTCGAATTTCTCAAAAAACAAGGCCCAGCAGGCCTGCCGGGGATTTAGGAGCTAGGACTCCTTGAGATGCTCTAAGTTCTTGTGACTCGTGAATATAGTAAATTTGTACTGCGCCCCTTCCAACCAGGGGCGCCATTCCTGAAGGGCTAACTTCGCTGCCAGAGGCTCACGATCGACAACTGTGTAGCGTTGTTCAGTGGGGGTGAACTTGTGCGATTAGAAGGAACAAGGAGTTGCTTTATCCGTGGATGAGTACTGGCTCAGGACCGCCCCGGCTCCAATAGCTGAGGCATCTACTTCGACTACAAATGTCGTTTGGGACCAGAGCTGAAGGCATCCTTGAGCCGCTGAAAGGCCGCAATGACTTTCGGTGTCCAGACTCGAGTGTTGGCCCCCTTCTTAGTCATCGATGTAAGTGGGGTGACAATGGAGGAGTAATTAGCAATGAAGCTTCGATAATAGTTGGTAAAGCCTAGGAACCGTTGTAAGGCTAGAAGCCCAACTGGCTGAGGCCAGTCACGAATTCCTTGGACCTTCTCGGAGTCCATTGAGAATCCACTGTCAGATATTATGTACCCTAGGAAGGGTAAACGAGTGCGTTCAAATAAACACTTTTCTAGTTTAGTGTAGAGATGATTCTCTTGTAATCGTTGAAGGACAGTACAAACATGCTCATGATGACTTTCGATGTCTTTGGAGAATATGAGAATATCGTCAAGGTAGATGATGACAAACTTGTACAGGAGATCCCTAAAGATCTCATTCATGAGACATTGAAAGATGCCTGGGGCATTACATAGCCCAAAGAGCATGACCACGTATTCATAATGGCCATCCCTCATATTAAACGCTGTCTTCCAGATGTCGTCAGGTTGGATGTGTACTAAATTGTATGCACCTCTCAGATCCAACTTGGTAAACACTTTAGCGCCCTCGAGGCGATCAAATTATTCACTGATAAGGGGTAATGAATAGCGGTCCTTATGCATTATAGCATTAAGGCCCCGATAGTCAATGCAAAGGCGAAGTCCACCATCTTTTTTCTTCACAAAGAAGAACCCCGCTCCTGCGGGCGAATCAGATGGTCGAATAAAGCCCTTTTCCAGGTTTTCTTTTATGTACTCTGACATAGCCTGCATCTCAGGCTGCGACAAGTGATAGGTTCTGCCTTTGGGAGGCATCGCTCCCGGCAGTAATTCAATGGGACAGTTGAACTTACGTAACGGAGGTAAGGTGTCTGCCTTCTGCTTGGAAAATATGTTGCTGACTCCGTGTACTGAGGAGGCAGCCCTGGAAGCAGAGTAGTCTTCAAAACCGAAATCATGGGAGACACCAGCTGAGACAGGTAGTTTGGCATTTCGGACCGCACCGTATCAGCTGCAGGGATTGCAAGTCGAACTGGGGTTCGTGAATCTGGAGCCAAGGTAACCCCAGAATTATTGGATGCGTTGAGCGTTTCAACACATAGAAAGATGTTTCCTTTTGATGGAGAGTGCCCACAGACATGTGAATAGGCACGGGCTGATGGTTGATGAGACCGGGAAGATATTCTCTTTGGATGGAAGTGATGCGGAGACTCACCTCCAATGGTTGAAGAGGTATTCCCAAGATTTTGATGATGTTGTTGTTATGATATCGAGGTGTTTGGTGGATTCTTAGGGGCAACAGTGATAGTGTCTCCCATGGGGAGGAGCCCCGTAGGGAACTGTAGCACCAGGCTAGACTCAGATGCACAAACACAGAGGGGTAGATTTTAAAAGAAGCGCGATCAGCCTACTTTTGCTTGCGCATCAGACTCAAGCAAAAGTACGCTGGATTTTAGTAGATACGCGCGGAGCCGCGCGTATCCACTAAAATCCTGGATCGGCGCGCGCAAGGCTATCGATTTTGTATAGCCTGCGCGCGCCGAGCCGCGCTGCCTCCCCCCGTTCCCTCCAAGGCCGCTCCGAAATCGGAGCGGCCTCGGAGGGAACTTTCCTTTGCCCTCCCCTCACCTTACCCTCCCTTCCCCTACCTAACCCACCCACCCGGCCCTGTCTACACCCCCCCTTACCTTTGTCGGGGGATTTACGCCTCCCGGAGGGAGACGTAAATCCCCGCGCGCCAGCGGGCCTTCTGCGCACCGGGCCGCGACCTGGGGGCGGGTACGGAGGGCGCGGCCACGCCCCCGGGCCGTAGCCATGCCCCCGTACCCGCCCCCAAAACGCTGCCGACACGCCCCCGGAACGCCGCGACGACCGGGCCCGCCCCCCGACACGCCCCCCTCCGAGAACCCCGGGACTTACGCGAGTCCCGGGGCTCTGCGCGCGCCGGGAGGCCTATGTAAAATAGGCTTCCCGGCGCGCAGGGCCCTGCTCGCGTAAATCCGCCCGGTTTTGGGCGGATTTACGCGAGCAGGGCTCTGAAAATCCGCCCCAGAGAGTATATCTTTATTATGCAGCTTTTATGGTTCACCAGAGGTGGCAGTAGAGAGGGGATTAGATAGCAACAGTTTGTGATCCTCAGCAGAGGAGACCCATCCCACAATGGTGGTATAAGGCCCCGATGCAGATATCCAGTGAGGCGCTGTAGGAGAGACAGACTGGCAGATGTTATTACACACTCCCTTGTAGCTGAGTAGATAGAGTTCCCAATAAGCAGTAGAGAGAGGATAGGTAGCAACAGTCTATGATCCTCGGCAGAGGAGTCCCATTCTACAATGGTGGTTTGGGCCCGATGCATATAGACAATGAGGAGCTGTAGATGAACAGACTGGGAGAAGTAGTACTCACTCTCTGTAGCTGATAGGTAGTGTTCCAGCAGGTAGAAGAATTGGTAGCAGGCACCAGGATAGACACACAGGCCCTCGAGGAGCGAGTACCTGGATTCAGGATAGGCACCTAGAAATAAGCAAAGGGCCCCCGAGGAGCGGGTACCCAAATTAGTAGAACCCCGGAGGGTGAGGATAGTTTCCAGCAGCATCAGAAGTGGCAGAGCAGCTTCAGACTGGAACAAATCCAATCCATTGATAACTCGGCGAGAGTCAGCAAATGGGCAACCTTTAGTAGTTGGAAGCAGTGACGTCACTCGAGAGGGATGCCCCTGAGGTTTGTGCCAAGACTGCTACAAGACATGAGGTGTGCGCGCACCCTAGGAGGCCTCAGGTCAACATGGCGGGACGCCGTGCCAAAGCCGCTCCTGGGATGCCGGAGGGTGCGGCAAGGAGATGCTACGGTCGCCATTCTCCCGAGGCTGGTGGAGAAGGATGAAATAGAGGTGAGGCATGTCGGGCAAAGCCGTCTGAGACCGACGGATGCAACAGTTGTCCATAATGAAACTGCCACTCACACCGGTATCAATAAGGGCAGTGGTAGCGAACGTGTGGGTCTTGATGCTCAGGGATACTGGGAGCAGGAGTTGAGGGCCAGAAACAGTTGCACCCAAGCTCAGGACCCCCGCCGGGCTCAGGCGTTGCAGTTTCCCGGATGAACCGGGCAGCACTGCAGACGATGTCCAGAAGTGCCACAGTAAAGGCAAAGCCCTTCTTTTCTACGGTGGAGATGCTCAGTGGGAGACAACCGTCCCCGATTCACCTCCATGGGTTCCACCGTGGACGAGGATGGTGGAGTGATGTTCCTTGCAGGGGTGCATGGTAGACTTGTAGGCTGTGCTGGAGAAGAGCGTGGAGTCTTTACTTCTAGACGTCTTTGCCGGCGGCGATGATCAATTATTTCGGCAAGCAAGATCAGGTCCTCTAGAGACATGGGAGTCTCATGGACGGAAAGCTCATCCTTTAGAGCTGACGAGAGACCATCTAGGAAGATGACTTTTAGGCAATTCTCTTGCCACCCAAGTTCTGTGGCTAAGGTACGGAACTCCCCTGTGTAATCAGAGAGGGTTTTAGACCCTTGACGGAGATGGAATAGGTTGTGACCGGCAATAGCCATCCGAGCAGGATCTCCAAAAGTTTGCTTGAAGAGATTAATAAAGTCAGACAGCTGTTATTGTTTGTAAGGTTTTGGGTGGGCCCTTGGACACTGTGGCAGCTGACCACGCCCACAGGGGGAAGTCCTGTGAGGGGCCACAGGTCAGGCTCAGCTTTGGGACACACAACACAGAGTTATATCTTTTATTAGACAGAATTGAGAAGCTACAAGAGGTGGCAGTAGTGAGTAGAGAGGAAGCCCAGCTGGGCTAGGGTTCCTCAGGATACTGGAACAGCGATTCCCTCTATGGCTGTGCTGTAGTGGAGAAAACTGAGATAGTGAGTACAGTGGAGCATACACAGGATTCTGGTATAGAGCCTCGTTGGTAAAGTTACTCACACAGCGGTTTCTCCCGGAAGGTGACACAGAAGCTGGAATAGAGGCAGGCCCTTAAGGAGCGAGTACCTGGTTCCAGGGAACAGCTCTGAGGAAATAAAGTTGGTAACTCACTGATGATTTAGGCAGTGGCTTCTTCCAAGCAGAAGCGATAAGTTCAGGCAGCGAGTCAGGGAACATGGGCCCTCGAGGAGCGAGTACCGGGTCCTGATAGCGACCTGCAAGAAATGAGAGAGGCCCCCTAGGCGGGGGTACCCCGTTAGGATAAAGTCCAAAAGTTGGAGAGGCAGAGTAGCTTGGTACAGAGAGCGAATCCTATCCATAAGGATTCCCTTGCTAACTCGATTAGCTAGCAAAAAGTGTAGGCTTTTGTATCCGGGATGCATGACGTCATCACAGGGGGACGCCCCTGAGGTTCGCGCCAAAGAGAGAATAAGAAGCAGGGTCGCGTGGCGCATGCGCCCTATGGTACCTGGACAACATGGCGGGATGCAGCGCCCAATCCGGACCGGGGATGCCAGAGAGGATGGCAGGCAGACGCCGCGGCAGACAGACGTCCATCAACCGTGGGAGGAGTCACAAAAAAGGTAAGGTGGGCGGAGTGGAGAAGTCGGGCAGCGACAGTCGTAACAACAGCTTGGAGAGGATAGGATCAGAACGTTCCCATAAGGGAGAGGCCCATGCCAGGGCTTCCCCTTATAGCCGGGACAGGATGAAGGTGACCTTTGTGATCTCCTCCAAAAACAAGTAAGGCTGGAGGACGAATTGCATAAAACACTGATTAAGAAAGCCACGACAGGAGCGTGGATCCCTATTGTATCTAGGGGGTGCAGGAAGTGCCAGAGTTGCTCTAGGAAGCACAGTGGCTGAGAGGCCCATAGGATTGGCCATAGCAGTCTCTTGTAATTGGGAGCGTAGCTCCTCCACTGAAGAAGCCAACGTCTCCAAGGTTTGTTGATGTTGCTTTACTGTAGCGGCCAGCTCTGGTAGGGCCCTGGAGGCAGGAGACTCCATCGAGTCCATGGCCTTGGCAACCTGTTGCGCTCGGGGGTGAACCCCTGTCCTGTGGCAGTACAGGGACTGGTCACAGGGGGCAGAGCACAGATGGAGACAGAGGCAGAGTAGATCTTCACCACAGGAAGCCCGAGGTTCCCCCCCCCCCCCCCCCCGGGAGGAGCCCGTAGGGACCCGGGTCGCTGGGACTTAGGTGGGCCTCGCAGTTCTCCTGGGAGAGTCAGAATCCGACATGCCCACAGACACAGGAAGAGTGCTATCGGGTTCGAGACTGGAAACAGGTTGGAGGAAAGCGAACCAGAATACAGTTGGTGAGGACAAGGCTAGGGACAGAGCCAGAATCAAGCAAGGTCAGGCGAACAAGGTCAAGTCCAAGAATCAGTCCGAGGAGTGGTCAACAAAGCAAGGGTCAAGATCCAGAGGTCAGGCAAGTCGAAGAACAGGCAGAGGTCTAGAGCAGGTGGCAGGCAGGCAGACAAGTCAGGAACAAGCTGAGGTCTTTGGCAGGTGGCAGGCAGGCAGGTCAGGAACAAGCTGAGGTCTTTGGCAGGCGGCAGGCAGGCAGGTCAGGAACAAGCTGAGGTCTTTGGCAGGCGGCAGGCAGGCAGGTCAGGAACAAGCTGAGGTCTTTGGCAGGCGGCAGGCAGGCAGGCAGGTCAGGAACAAGCTGAGGTCTTTACCAGAAATTCAGTCTGAGGTAAGACCAGGTTGACGAACACGAACACAGGAACAAGCAGACAAGGAAGGAGGTACAAGCAGGAATGGAACTGGAACAGAAGGATCCTGGAACGAGACTAGGAACAAGCAAGCAGGAACAGATGCAGAGGCAATCTAGCAAACAAACCGACCCGATTGCCAAGGCAAGGAAGTTAGGCCAGGAATTTCCTTATAACATGTGATCAATCAGGGTGCGCCGCTGAACTAGGACCCGCCCTGGGACCTACATCAGGGCGGATGGTCTGCGTGCGCACTTAGGGGCGTGGCTAGCCGCAGAGATGCTGAGGCCTGGCATGAGGCCCGGCATGCGACAGAAGGCCCGGCGACCGCTGCCGCGGGATGTCGGGGCCTAGCTGGACTTGCAAGGGCCGCAAGGGAGACAGGATTGGGACCCGCCGTGTGACCCCGAATGTGAGCAGTCCCATGCGCGGGACAACCGCTGGTAGGGTGCATGACATAAGCCTCACTAGACATAGTTATCCCTAATTCTTAGGACCAACTCTGAATGAGGTCAGCATACATGGTAGAAGGCATCTGTTTAAGCAGATTTTGATAAAAATAAGAATAGAATGCCTACTTGGGTCCTCCCAATCAAACATTTGATAATACTGTATGCAATGCATGACCTAAAGCCTATGAATCCATAGTCTTTATATAATGCCGAATTTGGAGATAGGTAAAGAAATGTTTACTATTTAAATCATAAGTGTCCTGAAGCTGTTGAAAAGAAAGAATTGTGGAATCTTCTTCACTGATAAGATGTGCTAAAATTCATATCCCCTTAGCTGTTCACTGCCTAAAGATCAAATTGTGAATCCCCGGTGCAAATTCTCTGTTTCCCCTAATGGAGAAATACTGGGAAACTCTCCAATTTATACCAATTTTGAAATAGAACCATTTCCAAGTTTTCCAAATCATAATAATAATGATACTATCCTTCGCCTGTAAGGGAAGAACCCTTTATTTATACACAAGTCCCATGGGGCCACCAACGTTTGTTCTATATCTAGGGGAGTATAAACTGTCAAGTCTATTAGCCAGTCTCCAAGATGATGTAAATTGCAGACCCCTTTCTTTCCATTTCTTCATTAACATGGGTAGCAACTCTAGATTTTTTCCTATGCCAAAGGAATTTACTTATCAATGCCTCTACACATTAGGGATGTGCATTCGTTTTCAATGCATTGGCAATCCGCAACGTATCCGTCCCTATGCGTTGTATTCGTGGGTTCGCGAAATGTATCTCGATCCCCCACGAATACAAACATATCATTAGTTTCATTCTTTTGGCTCGCAGTGATTTCTTAGCGTTTGAAATAGGAGATAGCAAAAACCAGCCCTTTCCTGTGAGTGGGTCAGACAGGTTGGCAAGGAGACCAGAATGCAACCTATCAGAGCTAATCATTTTTCTAATGCGGCCAATTGCCGCTCTCACTCAGTGCTCTGTGACACTATTCCTGATGACGCGGCTCTATTTAGACGTTAAGCACGCGGCGTGCCATGCACTTTCTTGGCGGGGATAGTCTGGGGAGGTGGTCCGGGGAGGTGGCTGAACTCAGAGCTAGTCTGAGTGTCTCAAATCTCTATTCAATTGCTAGCTCTTCAATAGAAAAAGATATTTGTTCGATTTGGCTGCAGTGCCAGCTAGCCCTGTTTTTTTTGACTGCACATTTTTTAATTGATCTGAGATGGTCTCTCTGTCTGTGCCACTGAGAGAAGCTGCTAGCACTAGCAGTGGCATTTTGTTGCTTATTTTACCCCCTGGGGTAGGTTGCAAGCAGCATTTGGGTTTTGTGGGTGGGAGATATATTCAATTTCTAGCTAGTTTCATAGAATTGCCATTGAAAAATATATTTCATCGATTTTGCTGCTGTGCCAAGCCAGGCTTTTTTGTTAACTGCAGTTTTTTTTTAATTGAACTCACTGTCTCTCTGTGCTCTCTTAATCCAAGAAGGCAGTGCACTGGGCATCAGTGACAGTGGGCACTGGGTAGTTTTGCAGACTCACGTATACTGGGACAGTGGTGGTCTCTGAAGCCAAATCCCAAGTGGGCCTCTTTTGTAGTTACAACTTTGTTGTGTGCACATACATTACATTAGTGCACATCAAGGCACTGTGCCTGTGGGCAGCCAGTTTTGCAGACTCACGTATATTGGAACTGCGGTGGTCTCTGAAGCCAAATCCCCAGTGGGCCTCTTTTGTAGTTACAAGTTTGGTGTGTGCAAACATACAGCAGTTCCAGTTTTAGTGTACATCCAGGCACAGCCTCATGGGCCTGGGGACACTTTTGCAGACTCACGTATATTGGGACAGCGGTGCTCTCTGAAGCCAAATCCCCAGTGGGCCTCTTCTGGAAATAATTCTTTTAATTGAAATCCCTAGTAGGCAGTGACATTAAACCCATAATGTCAGGGAAAGCTAGACATGGTCGAGTGATTGGGACTGGGAGAGGAGGCACCTCAAAAGGCAGTGCGAGTCCCCCATTAAAGTTAAAAAGGGACCTGTTCCAATCTAAAATTTCTGGAGGGGCAGGCAGTTCCATCTGGAAAGAAATGAAATATAAAGATGATGCATCGCCACCACCTGTTTCTGACCCTGTAGTTTTGGAGGTGAGGGAAGGGGAGACCGAGTCATGCCAGACAAAAGGGTGACACCCAAAAGCAGCAGTGTGACAGTAGACTCGACTTAGTGTTGACAACATAGCGCAGGTACTGTTTGCTTCTGATTCCGATGAAGAATCATCTTGTGTGGGATTCTCATCATCAGAAATGGAAGAAGTAATAGCTGAAGAAGATTTAGGAGGGTTTGTTAATCCTGTCTTAGCCTCTACTTCAGTGCTGCAGGGGAGAGATGAAACAGACGATGAGGAGGAGGAAGAGCAGTCAGCGCAGGCACAGAGTATGACTGATGCCCCTGGCATTGCTTCCCAGGGTGCACCCAGTACTTCAGCTCCAGTGCCACAATCCACCCCAAAGGCTATAGAGAAGGGATCATGAAAGTCATCTGCGATCTTGAGCCACTTTAAAGTGACGGAGGACCCGCGTTTTGCTCAGTGTAATTACTGTGCCAGGGTTATTAGCAGAGGCAAGCAAATGGGACATCTATCTAATTTTGGCATGACACATCATATGAAGAGGCAACACCCAACAACAGTACTGCTATCTGGGGATGGTGGCAGTACCAGTCAGGGGACCCCTTTTTTCCAGGCAGCGTAAAGTTGTTGAAAAGGAGCAGAGTCACCCGATACCCTCAGCCTCTTCTAGCAGTCAGGTGGCAGGCCAGCAGCCCCCTGCCATGTGTCAGAAGTGACAACCCACCATAAATGAAATGGGGTGGTATGTGGTAACGCTATCCCGGGGTAGGGGGCAGGCAGCCTCAAAAGTTGTAACCAGGAGCATTGGGGAAATGATTGCCCTTGATGACCAGCCCTTGCAGATAGTGGAGAATGTGGGTTTCGAGCATTTGCTGAAGGTCTTAGTTCCAAATTACAAAGTCCCCTCCAGAACCACATTTAACAGAAAGGTCATCCCCAGCCTGTACAAGTAGTGTCGCAGTCGCATCCAAGCGCTGCTAGCTAAGGCACAGGGGAGTGTGCATTTCACCTGCGATATCTGGACCACCATGAATGCTGCACACTCTTACCTCTCCCTGACAGCACACTGGTGGGACCTGGCTGAGGCAGAGGCAGGCAGCAGCTCTATTAGTGAACAAGTATCAGGGTGGAGATGGGCTTTACTGCACACCCACCTGGCGGACGAGGCCCATACCTCAGCCAATATTCTAGTATGCATCAGACAGATACTAGAGGGCTAGCAACTACACCAGCAAGACAGGAATCCTCAGGCAGGGTTCTTTTTCACAGACAATGGTGCAAACATGGTAAAGGCAATAAACGACAGGCGCTTTCAGAACATCCAATGTTTTGCACACACTCTGCACCTGGTAGTGAAGTCAGCTCTGGGGTTGTATTCCAATCACCAAGAGAATGAATATCTGCATACATTAATACACAAGTGCAGGAACATAGCAGCACACTTCCACAGAAGTGTGAAGGCGGGGCAGGTTCTCCGACAAAAGCAGACTGATTTGGAGATGCCTCACAAGCGTCTCATTCAAAACATTGCCACCCGGTGGAATTCCACCTTTATGATGCTGCAGAGGTTAGTGGAGCTGCAGACACCCCTTCATGAACTTTCTGGTTCAATGGACATAGGTGTGCAGAATCCCCTAGGGCATCATGATTGGTTAGTCATGAGTCAGCTGGTAAAAATCCTGCAGCCTTTCAAGGATGTCACGGAGGAGCTGAGTTCCAGAAGTGCCACCTTGGCTGACATCATCCCTATAGTTAATTTCCTGGTGAAAATTTGGAGGGCTTTAAACAGGAAGAGGGAATGACAGCTGAGGTGCTGCATTGTCTGGACCTTTTGCAGCAGCAGGTGCAAGAGAGATTAAGGCCTTTATCAGAAGACCACACATACATGCTCGCCACAGTCTGTGATCCCCATGTGAAAGGGAAACTCGCCCTACAGTGCGATTGTCTCTTATTTGTGAAGGACCTGCTATTAGCAAAAATCCTTGATCAGGAGCGCCATAGGCAGAGACAGATTAGGCATGAAGCAGAGGAGGAAACAGCGGCGGGCACTTCAGAGAGTTGTGCTAGCCCAAGCAGGAGCAGCACTCTGTCAGCGACAGCTACTACCTCCTCCTCCTCCACTTCAGTATGCCAAAGGTATGTTGCCCATAAAGAATCATCTGTTCTGCTATGGGCTAGAGAGAAAGCAGCTGGCATGAGTGACTCTCAGCCCACCCAAGCAAAGGAGACACCAGCACAACTGTCAGTGACACGGTATCTCTCAGAGCCCACAGAGGACATGCAAACATATCCGCTGGCATATTGGGCACACAAGTCCACTGTCTGGCCACACCTAGCCAAAGTGGCTCAGCAATATCTGTCATGTCCACCAACCAGTGTACCCAGTGAATGTGTATTTTCAATGACAGGGGATATCATGAGCCCTCACCGCTCAAGGCTGGCACCAGAGTTGATGGAAATGCTAGTATTTTTGAAAATAAACCTGCCTTTGCTTGGGTTTCCAAATTTTCCCTGTGAATGGCAAGATGAATAAAACGCTGTGCCTGTCCATCCACTGTCCAAGTCATACGTACCTACAAGGGCCTGACCTCAAATGCTGTGCCTGCCCATCCACTGTCCAGGTTGATTGTCCCTACAAGGGCCTGACCTCAAACACAGTGCCTGTCCGTCCACTGTTCAGGCCGTATGTCCCTACAAGGGCCTGACCTCAAACGCTGTGCCTGTCTGTCCACTGTTTAGGCTGTACGTCCCTACAAGGGCCTGATCTCAAACGCTGTGCCTGTCTGAGTTTAGTTCTAGTATTTCTAATTTCAATTTCATGTATTTGTGCATCAATTCTTTCCAGAATATTCTTTTCCTGTTTTGCATCATTTGGAATGTAAGAGTATAAAAAGCCGACTTCAGATGTTTGAAGCTTGCATATTTCATATGCCTAATAGTTTTCATGACCTTCATAATATGGGCCATGTTCCCGAAATCTTTCTTAGGTGCCAACAGTAATGTTTCTAGTACTATAGAAAACTGGTGGTAGTTGCTCTCTAGCTCATCCTCTGTGTTCCCATAGTTTACAGAGGCACTGTGTAAACTACAAAGACAACATAGGTTGAAATTGAAGATTTTGACTTGAGTAGTGTTTTTCTTATTTCTGAAAGCTCTTCATGTTCCTTTGTCATCAGCTGACGTGCATAAGTACAGTTAATAGCTTCTGGGTATTCACAAATAATCTCCAGCTCATTTCTTGCTTCACAGATGGCAGTCTCTATTGCTTTAAAAGAATCCTCTGTTGAATTACAAGGGCTTGACCTTCTGTCCAGGCTTTATGTCCCTAAAACGGCTTGACCTCTAATGCTGTGCCTGTCTGTCCAGGCCTAACGTCCCTAAAAGAGCTTGACCTTGAATACTGTGCCTGTCCATCCAGGCCTTATGTCCCTAAAAGGGCTTGACCTCCAACGCTGTGCCTGACTGTCCAGGAGCCCTTTCCTGCTCAAAGGATAGGGAACTCTCCCCGGGGTAGCCAGCCAGCCTCTCTCTTAGTACCTGTTGACCCATGTTGAACTGCTGTTCACATGGCACCCTCCTGCACATCGCCACGCTTTGAAGGCTCGTGCTCCACTCTAGGGGCCAACCCATTGCGAGGATCCCTTCCTTGCTCAAAGGAAAGGGAACTCTCCCCAGGGTAGCCGGCCAGCCTAACTCTTAGTACCTGTTGACCCATGTTAAACCACTGTTCACAGTGAGACCTCCTCCACGTTGCCAAGCTTTGAAGGCTCATGCTCCACTCTAGGGGCCAACCCATTGCAGGGAGCCCTTCCCTGCTCAAAGGAAAGGGAACTCTCCCCGGGGGTAGGCAGCCTGTATGTACCCTCTGACCCATGTTGAACCGTTGTTTACATGCACCCTCCTCCACCTCGGCCTTGAAAATTCTCGTTTGTATATCTGCTACGTCCACCAGATTTTAAAAGACCAGCCAGAGCTCACTAGATGCCAATGGAAATACCCCACTCTAGGGGCCAGCTCATTGCGGGGAGCCCTTTCCTGCTCAAAGGAAAGGGAACTCTCCCCGAGGCCAGCCTGTCTTGCCCCTATCAAAACCACAGGGACCTGACTACCTCGGTGTTGCGTCCGTCGCTGCTCGACGCCCTCACTCCGTCCTCTTTACCTCTATGGCGACTCCCTCTGGGTCTGATGGACGGCTGGCTACCATCTCGTCTCCACGCCGTCCGGACCAGCTTGACGCTGCAACTCCGCCAACTTGTCTTGATGCCTAGGGCACGCGCGCATGTCCCAACTCTTGTACCAGCAAGGGTGCGAACCTCAGGGGTGTCCCCCTGAGATGACGTCATCTAATTCCAATATTTAAAGGTCTTTTAAAACGCTAACAAATTGAATTAGCAAGGAAACGCAAAGGGATTCGTTCCAAGCTACTCTGCCTCCTCGGACTTATCAGAGGTACCTGCTCCTCGGGGGCCTCGCTCTTTTCTTTATTTTCAGATTACAGATAGGAACCGGCACTTGCACCTCGAGGGCCCATGTTCCTGGACACTCTGAAGATTCTCTACTGCCTGGAAGCTATCACTGCTACAAACAACTGTGAGTTACCATCGCTCTCTCAGAGCTTTCCCTGGAACCAGGTACTCGCTCCTCAAGGGCCTAATTCTTTCCAGCTCCTGAGCTTACTTGAGACCTTATGTGAGTTTTGTCATCTAGTTCTATTCATGAACTCTGCCTACACTGCCTACTCACTTTCTACAGTTTCTCAACAGCTCAGCCATCCTGGGATCATTGTTCCAGTACCTAAGGGACTACAGCCCTGCCGGGCATATCAGCTCACTACTGCTACCTCTGGTGGTTTCTAATAACCTGTTTAATAAAAGAACTAATGTGTGTCTGTCTCCATTCTCCAGCCTAGCCGGTGGTCCCTCTCGGGCTATCCTCCCGAGAGCGTGGTCATCTGCCATCCGCCCAGGGATCCACCCACAACTATATCAGATTCATTACAGATTGCTACTCCTTAGCAAGACAATATCTGAGACACTACACGATTGCTGACTCCTCCCTCTCCAGGAGCCCGCTACACAGAGCTTTCTCTTCAGATTGCTCCTCCTGTCTGATTGCTCCTCTCATCAAGCATCTTCTCCATAACAGATTGCTAACTCGAGCAGCAGATATACAACAGATTGCTATGTTCCCCATTCATTGTGCTGTAGGATGTTGATGCCACTTGTCGTGCCACTTTACCTGTCATGCTGCCTTCAAGGGTTCATGCATCTGTTATCGGTGCTCTCTTTTGAAGCTGTGGTGTGTTTTTGATACTCTCGCTGCTGCTTTGCACCTCTGTTAAAGCACTCTTGCCACTCCTGGTACCCCTTTTCCCCTTTAAAGTGCCTTAGGCTATTCATGCCACTTTGGTGCCACTTTGCCCCAGTCTAAGTACCTTGGAGCTCTTTTCTCGTTCTGATGATTGCTCCCCAGAAGTTTCATCAGAATTGATAAGGAAACTCCAATTCTGCAGCCAAAAATAGGCTGCAAATACTTCCCCCATTGACTTTAATGGGAAATCGGAAAACAAATAAAACAAATCAACAAATTGGTTTTCTCCCTATGAAACGAATACAACGAATTTGGGTCCCTGTGAAACGAATACCGAATCACAATTAATTTTTTCCTTCTGCACATCCCTACCACACGTAGCACCTCCCATTTTGTGAGACCCTTAGGCACAGTTTGAAAAAAAATAGCCATTTAGGCAACAATATCATTTGAAAAAGGGCAATTCTGCCAGACAGAGATGAGGGGTACTCCATCCAAGCATGCAGTTTTTGCCCAGTGTGGTCTAACAGCAGCTGATAATTAATCTGCTTCAATTTAGTGGGATCTTTATATAGACAGATTCCTAGATATTTAAAGGAGTTGCCTGCCCAGTGCATCAGAAAGTCAGGGCCACATAAGTCTAATACAGCATCTTGCATAAGTAAAGCTTCTGACTTGTTGAAGTTTATTTTCAAACCTGCTAGAAAACTCTTGAAGAAGCAAGTGAAGAGAAGACTTTGGCTCAGTAAGGTGTAAAAGTATGTCATCAGGGGGAGATCCAAGATGGCGCCTTAGAGGAAGGACGTGTAACGTCTCTCTCTCCCGTTTCGATTTTGTTTGGTGTTTGCAAAATTTTCCTCATGTTCCACTCTGGTCGGAAAAGAAGGGCCAGAGAAAGGCTGATTATGGAGTCTCCTGCTGGAGTGATACAGGGGCCGATGGACGCTCACCTCCTCAGAGAAGTGGCAACACCGGGTGAGGAGTCGCTGTGGGAATGCTGTGGAGAAATTGATACAGCTGGCGCCCTGCTTGACTCACTGCTATCTCTCTCCCCGGACGAAAGAACAGCCCCTGGAAATCCTGTGGCTAGTTGGACAGCTACCCTCAAACACCCGGAATTCCTTCCAGGTTGTACCGGAGAGGAGGAGACACCGAGAGCCGGAGCTGGAGACAGCTACAGGAGGACGCCGCTTCCAGAAACTACAGGACCAGAGGGTTTAATACCCGACAGAGGAGAGAAGCAGGTTCTCGAGGAGATAGCTTCTTGGCAAGTTCCTGAACTAAGAGAGGAAGATTTGCAGGATCTTAGCCCCGTGCTAACACCACTGGGAAGACCAGAATCTTTTTCGCTTGAGTCTATATGGATGGCTATTGAAGCAATGAACAACAATATGAATATACAATTCAAACCTATCATAAGAAAAATTGCACAGACTGAGGCACAATTGCAAAAAATAAAGGAAAAAATCATAGAAAATAAAAGGGAAGTTATACAATTAAATTCAGAAATGGGGGAAATGAAAAAGTTAAATCAAGGCATTATTAAAGATAATTTATATATACTGAGAAAACTAGAGAATATGGAAAATCAACAAAGAAGCAAAAATTTGAGAATGATCAATTTTCCTCAAAAAACTTCGGTAACACCAATAGAAATGTGGACAAAGTTTGCTATAGAGACTTTGAAAATACCTCAAGCGGCCTTAACCCCACTATCAAAAATATATTACCTCCTTACAAGGAAAAAGACTCAAATAGAAGGAAAAGAACTGCAACAATTATCTCCTTTGAATATATCGGCGATTCTGGAGTCATCTTTGGAGGAGGAAGCCCAGCCAGCAACATTAATAATTACTTTTCTGTTAGACACGGATAGGGACTGGGTCCATAGGCAATATTTTCATAATAAAACGGAAGTGTTTTGTGGTTTGAAAGTATTAACTTTTCCAGATTATGCAAAAGAGACACAGACCAGGAGAAAACAGTTTCTGGAATTAAGAGAGGGGGTGGTCCAAATGGGAGCCCAATTTTTTTTAAAGTTTCCCTGCAAGTGTCTCATACAATTTCGAGATTTAACTTATACTTTCTTTCAATCACAACAGTTAGAAAAATTTGTAAAAGATAGAATTAATGTCTTGCCAGAGACTGTCCCTGAAGTAGCACCTGTGTAAACCTCATTAAAGGGTTAAAATGTTCAATGTAAAGTTATATTAACCGTTCTCACCTAAAGCCAGAAGAATGCTGGGCTGCATAGAGAGAGGAATATCGAGTAAGAAAAGGGAAGTGATTATCCCCTTGTACAGGTCCTTGGTGAGACCTCACCTGGAGTATTGTGTTCAGTTCTGGAGACCGTATCTCCGAAGAGACAGAGACAAGATGGAGGCGGTCCAGAGAAGGGTGACCAAAAAGGTGGAAGGTCTTCATCAAATGACTTATGAGGAGAGATTGAAGAATCTAAATATGTACACCCTGGAGGAAAGGAGGAGCAGAGGTGATATGATACAGACATTCAGATACTTGAAAGGTTTTAATGATCCAAAGACAACGACAAACCTTTTCCATAGGAAAAAAATCAGCAGAACCAGGGGTCACGATTTGAAGCTCCAGGGAGGAAGATTCAGAACCAATGTCAGGAAGTATTTCTTCACGGAGAGGGTGTTGGATGCCTGGAATGCCCTTCCAGAGGAAGTGGTGAAGACCAGAACTGTGAAGGACTTCAAAGGGGCGTGGGATAAACACTGTGGATCCATAAAATCAAGAGGCCGTCAATAAAGAGTGGGTGGCTAGCCAGAATGACAGCTACTGCCTGGAGACAATACCCTTATTCAATAAACATACACATGGTTACTGTGACTCCAACATCGCTCTAAGCTACAACAGCAAGAGGAAATGTGGAAAAAAGGATTTGCACTCACAAAGTGGGGAGTAGCTGGCTTGTTACGGCGGTTACTACCCCAAACCAAATAAGCCTGATACTTCACTTTCAATGCATATCCAGCATAGCTCTCTGCTTCAACGGCAGGGGAGAAGAAAACCTGATACTTCACGCATATCCAGCATAGCTCCCTGCTTCAACAGCAGGGGAGAAGAAAAACTGATACTTCACGCATATCCAGCATAGCTCTCTGCTTCAACGGCAGGGGAGAAGAAAAACTGATACTTCACGCATATCCAGCATAGCTCTCTGCTTCAACGGCAGGGGAGAAGAAAAACTGATACTTCACGCATATCCAGCATAGCTCTCTGCTTCAACAGCAGGGGAGAAGAAAAAAGGATTCGCACTCACAAAGCGGGGAGTAGCTGGCTTGTTACGGCGGTTACTACCCCAAACCAAATAAGCCTGATACTTCACTTTCAATGCATATCCTGCTTCAACGGCAGGGGAGAAGAAAAACTGATACTACAAGCATATCCAGCATAGCTCCCTGCTTCAACAGCAGGGGAGAAGAAAAACAACCAATAAGGGCTGAATAACACAGTCTGGGTAAAACAAATAAGCATGGGTGTAGCTTGCTTATTGCGGCGGTTACTTCCCCTACTACCCATAACTAATCAAGCTTGATATTTCACTTGGTTGAAGCTCCATCACTGCTCTCTACATTAATGGTGGGGGTGGAAGGGAAATAGAACCAAAGAGCTAAGAGAAACAGATAAGTATGAGAAAAAAATGTGAAGCTTGCTGGGCAGACTGGATGGGCCGTTTGGTCTTCTTCTGCCGTCATTTCTATGTTTCTATGTTTCTATGAATATTTCAGTTGGAAAGGGTAATGTACATTTCCTAATTAAATTGTCTCCTGTGTGGATCTCCCAGGTATATTGTGGGCTAAGAAATGTGAGACAGTAGTAAAGTTATTTTCTTCTGTTTAGGATAAAGTTATATGTTTTATACAAATGTCTGTACTCACTAAATTTTCCTTTAAATGTTTGCAAATTATGTAACATTTAAAAAATGTAATAAAGAGAAAATAAAAAAAAAAAAAGTATGTCATCAGCAAAAACAGTTAACTTAAACGATAGACCCTTGTTACCAGCGAATGAGATCCCTGTAATAGCCGAATTGTCTCTAATCTTTTGGAGGAGTGGTTCCAGAGAAATGAGAAAAAGGAGGGGCCAATTTTCAGCTAAAACTGGCTAAATTAGTAGATGACTTTAGATCTGCTTCTGAGTAGGTCTAAAGTTATGTGGCTTTGTGTGGCCGAATAACTTTGGCCGAATCCACATGCACGGGCGCTCAAGCCAATGAAAGCACATGGACGGGCGGGCGGGAGAGAGAGGTTTTGGAGTCTCTGTGCAGAGACTGTGATTTACTATTTTTTTTACCAGTTTTTGGAAAGGGTTATTTTCTGCCCAACTAAAGGATACCCTGCCCAACTAGGACCTCCACGTAGCCAGTCCTAGAGGGTGGACATTCCCATTGCCCTGGTAACAGAGACTCTTGCACAGATAGAGGGAAAGAACTGTAACAAACAAGGAATTCTGTGGTGCTGAGAAATAAGTTTTGCACCGTATTTTATCTGACTTTTGCAACAGTAAGGATTTTTATTTTTGGATACTAACCAAGTGGTCCAGTGTATTTATTGGGCACACACAGCACCCAATGATGAAAAGTACCCCTGTCTCAGGGACAAGAAAGAAGGTACAAAGGGTCACCCCTAGCATTCTGGGCCTTGAAAGTAAATCTTTCCCCCACCAGCAAAGGATGCCGACCCAGTGGTTCCATTCCTAAAGAGACTATTCAATCTTTTATGGCCCCATCAGAGTACAGTCCACACCCAGGGATGGGGTTATACAAGTACAAACAATTCTGGTGTAAATTCAAACTTTAGAAAGTAAGCAAGGAAACATGGGCTATGCACAGAGATACACACATAGCAGGATAGCTACATTCCACACTTATCTTTTAAAAGATAGAAAAATATTATAACCTAAAATCCCCATACTTATGTGATGTATACTTTCTGAGAAAAATATAGCGTGATCCTTAATGTAGGATCACGCTATATATGTTACAATAGCCTTAAGATCCCCCCCCCAATGGGGGGGGGGGGGGGGGGGATCGTAAGGCTATTGTAACATTTTCCTCAGCCCTGTAAAAATGTTATCATTAAACTACCCCATAAATCATGCTGATGTACCCTAACTGTAGGAATGGTAGAGAAATTCCTAAGTTGTAGAGAGACTTGTAAGTTTGCTAGTCTAGGAGGAAGGAGTGAAGAGCACTGAGATCTAAGTTGAAGCCTGTGTATTCCAAAAGAGTGCAGTCAAGCACTGGGAAAATTCTGCTGCACCTGAAATGTGGGAAGTTGCAGTCAGTTCTTCTTGGAATTAGGTAAGTGGAATCCAGGATTTGTAATAGATCCAAAGTGCACCTGAAACAAGTTAGCAGAGATAAACTATCTCTGTGCTTTCATCAAAGCTAACACACACAAACACAGCTCACACACATGCCCCCTGCCCACAATATACCCACACCTCACACATACTACACTCATAAACAAGCTCCAATCCACCTTCACACACTCCACCTTACACAAACTTCTCCCCACATACCACCATATATTGTCTATCTCCACATCCACACACCTATACGCACACCACACATTCCCACATTGCAGTCAGTTTTTTATTATTGGTAGAATCATGTGTGTTTAAAAAAAATAATACTCTACATGCACAAGCACAAAAGGGTAAGCCGTAAACCACTAATCAAACAATCAACACAACAGCTCAAAAACCCTTTCTTTATCATCTTACACAGATCCTCAAATAATTGCACCTCAAAAGCCGAAGATGCTGCGGGGAAACCTTACCATCAAAGGAAACTGTGTATTTTAAAATCTAATGTTTTTTTGAAAGTTTTTCATTGCAATTAAAATGAATCCAAAAGACTTTTACTTTTTCTTGATTATTGAAAACAATTTTGTCTTGCTACTTAGCTTTGTATATAGGCGAAGAATCCAAACCGGTCACCCGATGATGTCAGCTTTTCGAGAGCATTGTTAGCAACTCTCTACCTTAGGGGAACTCGCCACCTTCACAATAAGGATCCCTATTCCTGCAACAATACTGTAGTAAATATATTCAAAATGGAAGACTTCTCACCAACCAATCATGAATCACAATGAATATGTTGACAACCAATCCAAACACTGTTCGTGACCAATTACACGTTACTTGTGCACCGCATCATGCAATATTGAACCAGTCAATGGTCTCATTTAAACCATTTGGAGCTATAGTATTCAATTTAAAAATCCACATTTGTTCCTTGACAGATAACCACTTCAACCGGTTTCCATCTCTAATGTTTTCAGGAACAAAATCAATGACAGTCCATTTTATCTGTTGAAAAGAATGGTTAGCACTTTAAAAAATGAAAAACAATCAGTGCAGTGGTCTTATCAGTATTCACATGACTTTTATGTTCAATTAAATATTTCCTCACACAGGTAGTGTGGCCGATATATATAAAGCCGCGTGGACATTCAATTAAGTATTGTATTTGTATTGTAATTTCCCTTAATAATGAAATTTGACTTCAATATATATGACTGCACACCTGTCATTGCTGTACTACAAAACTCACACGATCCACAAACAGAATGTCCTATTAACTCAAAATCAATTGACTATGCAGGTAAAAAAGATAATAGGCACATCCCTAAAGCAGACACATTTATTTATTTATTTATTTATTTATTTATTTATATATAGACATTTTATATACCATCGTTCCATGTATAGATCACAACAGTTTTCAAAGTGACATTCATAGTTGTAACTCAACAAACAATAATTGGTTACATAAGGCAAAAAGTATGGAAAATTAAAACAAAATGATAGTTTTCACATTTTATTCAGTGAGTCGTTTTGAGAAACTTACATTCTCTTGTTTGATTTATTCTTCATGATTCTATTATTATCTTTTTTTCTTCCTTGTCTTTGTGGCTCTGTCTATTCTGATGTTTTAAGTTAATTCGTATGCGTTTTTGAATAGCCATGTTTTTAACTCACATTTAAATCTCTTTCTATCTGGTAAAATACATAACGACGCAGGCATGGAATTCCATAGCTTTGAACCTGCTATACAAAACACATGTACAATAATAAACAGTTACCCATAGAAATTATATGATATAACAAATATTTTTACTTCCCTGTGCAATTTCCCAGCAGCTTTCAAATATTTATTTTGTGGAATAGCTCTTAGAATCAACTTGGAAACTTAAATGAAAAAATATTGGGAGAACATGCAGAGGTTTGATGCTGGAAATGTTTCTATGTTTCTGTTTCCAAGTTAAGCTGTGCGTAAGTACATGGGTGGCCAACTCTGGTCCTTGAGAGCCATAAGCAGGTCAGGTTTTCAGGATATCCACAATGAATAAGCATGAGATAGATTTGCATACAATGGAAGCAGTGCATGCAAATCTCTCTCATGCATATTCATTGTGGATATCCTGAAAATCTGGCCTGTTTGTGGCTCTCAAGGACTAGAGTTGATCACCCCTGCCTTAGTATAATAGGAAGTTCTATGAGAGGAGAAGAATTGTAAGATGAGCACTGCCCAGTAGAGGATAGAGGATAGAATTAGGAAAATTAAACATTTCCTGCCCTCCACCCATCCCATGTCTTGTGGTGGGACAGCAAGTTGTGAAATATGGGGTAATAATCACCACACTGCAAAAGCACTAACTGCGAGCGGTTACAATTTTGTATGCTGCACAGCCTTCCCTCCACCAGGGGTCTTCAGTGAGCCCCACTCCCAGCAGCACAAGATTTTCTGATCTCCTGATGCCTCATCCACAGCCCTACTTAACCCAGCATGACAAATCCCTCAATGCCTCTTCATTGAGTTACTTTGGCTCTCTCACCTGGCCAGCCTTACCTTGTTATTCTGTCTTGTGGCCAACCCCGGCCTTCTGCCTTATTCTGTGACCTACCCAGGCCTTCTGCTTTGTTTGGTTATTCTGCCTTGTTTTGTCTTGCAACCTACCAGGCCTCCTGCTTTGCCTTGTGGCCTCTCTTGGCCTCTTACCTTGCTCTGTGGCTTCTCTTGGCCTCTTGCCTTCTGGCTTTGCTCTGTGGCCTTCCAGGCCTACATGCAATGCACAGTGCCCTCTTGGGATTTCCTGCCTTACCTTATGGCCTCCAGGCCTGCTAGGTTCTCCTAGCCAGGCTTGTGCACTGTTGGGCTTTTCTGTTAATTGTTGCCTGATTAATCCAGAACTTGTTCGGTCTTGCACTATCCAGCCCAGTCCCTTGTCTGTTTTTCAGATCTTCTCCCTTCTTCCCTTCTCCTCCAGTCTCAATCTGTGTTCTGTATCTAGTCCCTAGCCTGTGCTCTATATCCAGCCCCCAGCCTCATGTTGGATCCAGCTCCCAGTCAGTACCTGGTTCCAGCTCTCAGTCAGAACCTGGTTTCAGCTTTCAGCCTGTGCCTGACCCCAGCTCCCAGCCTATATACAGCTCCTACTCTGCACTGTTACCATGATGTTCTCAAGAAGGCAAATCCTACCAGCCCCCAGAACCCAAGGCTCAACTTGTGAGGAGGGGGCTGGTTAGGCAAAAGACCAGCTCCAGCTTAGCCCTGCGTCCTGTCCTGCTTCTGTAGGGGTAGTCCCTGACACCAGCTTGCCACCCTGTGACAGAATGAAGGGGCCAAACAACTCCCAGAGCAGTGGGTGCAGGGCTCCCTTCCTACCTGGTGAGTCCAGAACAGATTTTTCTGCTGTAAACAATATCAATTGTGTTTCTGCACCAGCACCTCAAGCTATTCTAAATTCTGTGCTTTATTATGTCTGCCCTGCTTGCCAAATTTGGAACCCTTTGTATTATCTAGAATGCTTTACTTGCCATTTCCCTAATTTTAAATTGTGGGACAAAACAAAATCTTGGTCTATAAACTGCATCTGTAAATGCCTGTAGCATTTATGCTGCACCCCAGCCAGATCCCAAGCTACATATTCCACTTTCTGATGACTACACCCCAGACCTTAGCTTATTTGAAGTGTAACAAATGCCCAGCTAAAAATTCTCTGATATTTCCAGATTGTAAGGGATGTGGTTCCCTTAATTCTACCTGGTGGGAATGTAAATGCATTCCTGAGTATATGCCTCCTGACAGAGCCTGTCCATTTTGATCTGCAACCAGTCCAATGTCCAATTCACAGTTTAATGTGCACTATGTATTAAAGCCCTCTGATGCTGTGGTTTCTCCTGCTAACATTTTCAAAGGAATGCAATCTGCTGAGAAAAATCCCAGCCCATCACATTTGAAAACCACAGCCCATCCTGACACAGATAAAATCAGCCAAATAAAATTAAATCCATCACCTGTAAAGGTAAATTCTGCTTTAATACCCAACACAACCTCCTTGAAAAGCACAGTTAACAAAGCTCCAATTTGCAGGAACATTTTAAAATCTTATCTGGAAGGCAAAATTTGCTTCTGGATCCAGCCAAGACAATCAGATCAAATGAATGCACTAGGTAATCCTGCTTCTGATCCACTGCCTCGGTATGCAGACATTTTGAGACAGGAAGAGCTAATTGATTCTATCCATGGAGTTCCAATGTCATCAGCTGCAGGTAGCAAACTGCTAACGAGATCAGTTCTGACTCTTAGGAAGGTGGTGTGTACCTTCCCATATCAGCCTTCTCTGGATCTCTTCAGAGTGTACAAGACTCAAAAATAACTCCAGTCTTATTACACAGAACCCATTCCAGATTGCTGTTACTACCACAGCTATAGTTCTATCTTCAGGGAAGTCCTGTGCCTCTGCTCAATCATTATGCACTGTGAAAACACCTTTCATATCTTCTGCACAGTCTATATTGTCTTCACAGCTGGAGGAAATGATAATCCCCTCTGAAGATATCAAGATTTAACAATGAGATTGGCCTATATGAGGAGGGTTATAGTGGGTCCCTCCCAGCTTTCGGAAGAACTACGATAGTAGCAGTTCTCAGGGTGGAAGGCATCATTCCTTGACTTGCCATATTTTCAAACATGGACCTAAGTACGGGGACCAGGTCCAGCGATAAAAGATTTATAAAATATAGCAGTCATACCATCGGGCCCGGGGCTTTATTATCAGATAATGAATGTATAGCCTCCGAAACCTCTTCCATCCCTATAGGGTGATTTAAATGCGCCTGTTGCTCTTCTGTCAATTTAGGTAGGGAAATGGAGTGCAGAAATTCATCTATGGCCCTTTCATCCACCTCCTCCTCCGAGTACAAGGTGTGGTAATACTCAAAAAACATTTGCACTATATCCTGTGAGGTAGATTTAATTTCCCCCTGAGGAGTCTGGAGATTAGCAATGAATTTCAAAGGGTCCTGTGCTTTTAAGAGATGTGCTAGGAGGCGTCCCACCTTATTACCAAAATGGAAAACATTTAATTGTTTATGACGCAAGGTTCTTGTAGCCTTAGCATGTAAAAGATCATTAAGAGCCACTTGGATCGCCTTATATTGGGGAAGTGCTCCATCCTCACCATTGATGTTTATCCTAAGTTTGAGAGTTCTCATCTGCTTTTCAAGGGAAACAATATCCTCGTCTAATTTTCTTTTTTTGCAGCTGGCATAATTGATTATATCACCACGAAGGACAGTTTTTGCCGTTTCCCACAAGAGCACAAGTTGGTCACTGTGCTGCGCATTAAACTGCATGAATTCACGCCATTTCTGTTGTAGAAGTGCCGGGAATTCTTTGGAAACGGGAGAATAATACTTTGGATATCAATAAATAGTCGATTAGAGAAAGTGTTGGATGGGCCCTCGCTATATGTGTGAATTCATGTTCCTCCGGATGGAGTGTTCTCCACAAATCCAATAATTTTAAGTGCTTACATAAAAATTTGGGCCTTTATGTTCACTAATTTGGTGTCCTTTTCTTAGAGGATGCCTGTCGCGTGTGGGGTCTACCGCAAAGTTTAAATCTCCCCTAATATAATGGGGTAATCCCCAAGTTTTGAAAGGTGAGAGACTAGATTGGTAAAAAAAAAGAGTGGTCATACGAATTGGGGGCATAAACTGAGGCTAAAATTATAGGGGATCCCATCAAACTCCCCATAAGAATGACATATCTACTTTGGGGGGTCCACTATAGTCTCCTGAACCTTAGAAGAGATTGACTTGTGAATAAGAATTGCCACCCCCCGACTTTTTGACGTACCGGAGGCATAAAAGACCTGCGCTACCCATTTAAAAAAAAAATTTTTTAACACTTCCTCCCAAAGCTGATGTGTCTCTTGGAGAAAAAACACCTTTGCATGGAGACTGTTTAAGCACGTGAGAACCTTCTCTCTTTTGACCGGGGTGCCCAGGCCGGCCACATTCCATGTCACTACTTCTAACGCCATGGTGTATTCCCCATAAGGATATGTTGCAGGGAGAGATAGCCACTTCCACTAAGAAAGACCCCGCTCATGTGAGAAGAAATATTACCCACACTAATCCAACAGGGTAAAGTTTGTGTTGTGCTAGAACACCATTACTTTGTGAGACATCTTTATTGGGAATACAAGGGTGACCTAAATGCCCAAGGGTCCTGAAGGAAATTCTGTCCTCTGTCAGAAGAGTCTGTGGTGTGTAATGAATGTGTGAGATCTTAGACATACTCATTGCACACCACACTCATCATAGAAAGGACCAGAGAGAGGGCTACATAAAACTTAATAAAAAGCTGATTAATGCAGGGTAAATATTATTTTCCATAGCTGCTTTCAAAATATACAATATATAGAGAATGTAGTGTTCTTTTAGTGAATACATTCAACAAAATGAAATGATTTCCTTGTTGCCCAAATGACATTAACCACTATTCCACTAATTCAGTGGTATTCTCTTCCAGTACTCCACAGTTGCAAGTGGGTCTGGTTTTCAGTATATCCCTAACGAATATGCATGTAATGGATTTGCATGCACATTGCCTCAACTATATGCAAATCTATCGCATGCATAACCTGAAAACTTGACCCGGCTGCAGCCCTCAAGGACTGGAAACAAATACCACTGCTCTTATTGATTCCAAGCTTTGGCGGGGCTGTGACTATTGTAGTTTTAATCAGATTAACCTCAAACATCCTAGACTACTACTATTCCATATAATTGCATGGATATATCATATGTCATTAGAATATGTTGCTTTTAGTGCCATAAATCAGTCTGAAAGAGTCTAAAAATTGCAACAGGGAGAGAAGAACAAGAAGTAGTGGAACATGAAAATATAGCATACCAATCACCGGTTTTCTTCTAATTGGAGGAAAGGAATTGCTGTTAATAAAGAAAGGTAGTCAAGATCAGCAAAAAAGCTGGATCTAATATTCATAAAACTGATTTACCAATGGTTTTAGAATCTAGGTTTCCCATATAGGTAAAGCCAAAATACCAACAGAATGACAGTTATCTGTTTACCTGCCCTTTTCATCTCTCCCCAGGCAATTTTTATGGTATGATATGGATTTTTTCAATGTATATTTGGAAGGATTACAACAAAGACATTGCCTTAAGAAAGTATTTACTGTAGTGTGATGAGTGTTTAGGTATATGGTTGCTAAGCAACTATACTATGTTACTAATGTGGAGATATGGCTTTGGAGTATGTTTAAGTCTACAGTGAACGTAAGTAGAGTTTCTCTATGTACTTCCAATTCAGCAGACCATCTGAGTGTCTGTTTAAAAGATAACTGTAATTTTTTTGTACTGCACAGTATTTCAAAAGCATATATGACAAGGAGCAATGCTTAACCTGTGTCAATTAAGAATATCATGAGATGTTCTTAGTCAAGTTTAATGAGGAACGATTAATAGCCATAATTGGTGCAGCTCTCAGTGTGCAACATTGATGGAAAAAGGAACAAAAATTGTTTTCACAGTGATATCTGTTGTAACCACTCACATCAGATGGACTTAGTAGTTATTTCATCACATAAGTAGGTAAACTAGTCAGCATGTGAAGCTGCACTTGCAAGCATACATACATGCAAGAAACTTTGACCTTTATAAAAACAAAGTATTAACAGAATAGTAATAGAGAGTATACTACTGTCTCTGCTGCAGGTTGAGGTACTCCTCTGGATCCTCCTCCACCCAGGTAGTCCCCTCTCCGATCCTAGAATTTTTCTTAGTTACAACAGGAAGAAAGTGTGTCAGATCCACTGCCCTGGACCAGCAGCAAGATGATACCTTCATCCTGGACCATTTGAAAAATTTAAAAACAAGTTAAATTTGGAATAAAGAATATATTAATTTGACCCAACCATCTCTCTTCATAAACATCCCTATAGTCTTCTAATAGTAGGTCATATCTTTACATATAAATCCCTAATTATATTTATTGCCTACCTAATAAATAAATATATAAGAAGTTGTTCTATTTATAAAAAAAATCTGCATATATAATTGGCAATAGGGTCCACCAAGAGATACCCTGAAGGGCCCAGTACTTGCCCCAATATACTAAATGTTGAAAGGGAAGCTGTTGCTTTTGAAAAACCAAAGCTAATAGCACCACCATGGTTTCTTAAGACAATAATTTATTTATTTTATTTATTTGAGTTTTTTTCTTGACCATCATCAGAGATATCATGCCGGTTTACATATAACAGGGGTAAAAAACGAAAGCAGGATGAGAGCAGTTACAAAAAACAGGTTATCGGGGAACTGGGAGGTGCTGAGTTAGATGCACGAGGGAGCGATAGCTAAAGGCATGAAATCTGAGAAGCTAACTTATGTACATAATCTGATTAGCAAACTTATATACATAATCTGAGTCTTCAATGTTAATGTGTTATACAGGAGAGTAAATATCCAATATCTCGTACAAAGTGTGGACAGGTTAACAGGTTGAAAGATTTCTTGCAAATGGATGTTGGGAGGCAGCACAGGGAGTACAAACAAATATGTACATACAGGCGAACCTGTCAGGTTGAAAGTAGGAAGAAAGGGGGGAGGGGGCTACAGGGCTCTTTAGGGGAAAAGTGGGAAGGTCGGGAGGAAGAATATTCCTGTGCAGTTAAGGAGAGATGATCCTATACATGATCACAAAGGCATGGTAGACTACACTTTAAAGGGCTCTTGTCCATTTCACACAATGCTATACACCACATGGTGAATAATGGATTATGAGATTCAATTAAGGATACCTATAAAGAAGTCAGGGGTGGGAGCCAATGAAGTCCATTCTTTCTTTCCCTGACAATGATAGATCTGTAATTGATGTACCCATTATTGGCCTTGAGAGAGACACCAGTCTTTGAGAAATGTTTGAGAGATACTGAGCCTCCCAGAGAAGAGTGTTTAGATGCCAACTAAATCTAGAAGAGCTGCCTGAAAGAGCAATTTACTAACAGTGGAAGCCTTACCTATGGGGCAACCTAGGCCATTGCCCAAGGCCCCATATTAGGGGAGGGGAAGGTACCCCAATGGCATTTGGGGGTAATACATCTTATAATCTCTTCCAGCACAATCTCCGCAGCTGCAGTGAGCAGCGTTTTCCTCTGCAACAGCATTCCTTACCTCCAGCACATTCACTGCAGTTGTAGTGAATAGTCAATCTGTGGCAGAAAGGGCACACATGCAGAAGACACATGTGCCATAAGATGTGAAAGGTGTGTGCAGGTGATATTGTTCCATGCACCTCTGCCACCTTGTGCTTGCAATCTCCCACTATTTCCTCTTCCTTAGAGCTCTTGTCGCCTTACGCTGTCATCCATAGTTGTTGCTTTGCCTCAGATCCCCTACTGCAGCTCTTAGTTGGGAGCTTTTGCCCCCCCCCCCCCCCCCCACACCTCACCCACTTTAACTTATCTCTCTGGGACTCTCATGGCCTACCTTCTTGGGGCCACCCCACCCCTGCGGACACTGAAGCTCTGGCTTGCTGCTTGCCTGCCTATCTACCTGGGAGTTCCCTCCCCCACTATTAAAGCCACTGAAGCTGGGACCAGCCTGCCTGGGAGCCCCACCACATTGCAGTCGCTGAAGCTGGGGTCTGTTGACTTCCAGCATGGGAGCCACCCACCTATCAAGCTGAATTAACTACCATCTGCATGCTTGGGACTACATGAGAGGGATTTGCTGGGGGTGGGGGACAGCCACTGATAGTAAACATTTTTTGTTTTATGGGAGTTATGGTGTTGAAGCATCCCTCCTGAAAATCACCACTGCTACTAATGGTGGTGGTGGTTTTTGGAGGGGGGAGGTGGGAGGGTTTTTTTTGGAGCCTCACAACATAAACTGCAATGCATTATTGAAGGAACATGCATTCTGAAAAGTGATCACGTAATTCTTGTTCAGGGTGGATTAGATGGTAATAAAGATGGTGTGTGGTCCTAGTCTTGACTTTTGCTCATGGCGCCAGAATTATTAACTCTGCCTCTGTTTAGTATGTACCTTTTATTCGATTTCAGACAACAGTTGCAAACATTCGCTTGGACTCCTCTAATTTTATTATAGTTTCTAGAGAGATAAGGCCACAAGTGCCGAGTCTTTTTCCTGTCTGGTAATGAGAGTACCATAAAAGTAAACAAGTTATCATGAAGATGCCTTCCATGCAGTTAAGCAACTATCATCTGAATCATCATTGGTATACTATGAGTTGTTGCTTTTTCATTCTCATGTGTAACACTTCAACATTATTATTTCAGCATTTACATAATGTCTTAAACCAGGGAACATTACAACAAACTCATAAGTGGATTTAGTAAGTAATGATAAGGCAATATCGTAAGTTAAACAGCATGTAACATATGTTAAATGCTGTTTATTGCGCGATACAACCATATTGTGGTACTATCGTGCCATAGAATACAAGATTTCCTCCCTCTATGGAAATAAGCTGCTTTGCATGCCTAAAATTTCCTAAGGCATACAAACCAGCTTATGCATAGGCAATCCTGGGGAACTAAAATAAACAGCTGGTTTAGAAAAAAGTCAGCTCCATTATTTTAGTGCATTTGAAGGAGTACCCGATGGTCCTGCAGAAAATTAAGCAAAGATGCCCACCCGATCACATACCCTCAAACCAGAAAAAATGACCCCAGAGGTCATTGGAGGCCCCTGCCCATTCCCCCCCCCATCTTCTGAGGCAGCTCTGGTCCCCCCCAAAATAAAAAATAATGAGGGTAATCACATGGTGACTGCTCTCTCCCTTCCCTACCCCCTCCCTTAATTAGTAAAAAGATTTATCTCCGACGTGGCGCCGACATCACGTGATTCCCCGCGGGGTCGCTCCGGGACCCTCGTTCGACCCAAAAGGAACTTTTGGCCAGCTTGGGGGTGTCAGGAGGCCCCCCCAAGCTGGCCAAAAGTTCCTTTTGGGTCGAACGAGGGTCCCGGAGTGACCCCGCGGGGAATCACGTGACGCCGCGTCACTCCGACGTGACGCCGACGTCACGTGCTCCTTGCAAAGGAGTTCAGAAATGGCGTCCTGACCCCACTGGACCACCAGGGAGTTTTGGTAAGTCTTGGGGGGGGGGGGGGATTAAGGCGGGTGAGGGGTTTAAATTTTTATTTGCACATATGGACAATGACTCAACTTATGGAATTCTCCTTATGTCCATATTGACCGCAAATGACCCCCCTTTTCGACTTATGGACTTATGAACTTAAACTTTTGGTCTGCACATCCCTAGCACACATGCATACGTATATTTTAAAATAAACCTCCTGTGCATAAGTATGCATCTAATTTTAAGAGATAGCTTGTGCAAAATACTTTGTGTATCTTCCATTGGACGTGCATATGTAAGCAGATTTTGAAACATGCTTGCGTAAGGATCATCCCCATTTTTCCAGTTAATCCACCAGTTTGCCCAGTTAATATCATGGTCTTCAAGACCTCTTTTTCATCCTGCATGCTTCCCAGTTGACCCAGACCTGTCACCCTGTCCTGTATTTGTAAACCCTAAAGCTTGAGTTCTACAGACTTGCTCCTCATCAGGAGTAGCAGTAAAGATATGCAGCCAACAAGCCAACGTACACTGCAATCTCTGGTTTTGAAATACAGAATTATGACTGGAAGTATTGGCCATTCCCCAGAACGCCCTTGCTTCTCATGCCCTGCCCATTTTCTGCTTTCTTATTTTTGGTGCGCATACATGTATATATGCACGCACTTTATGGCTTTCTAAAAATTGTGTTGCTTGTGCACGGCTCACATACGCATGTATGAGGGCATTTTTGCACAAGCAACACTTAAAATCAATCTCCTAATGTCTAGGATATTCTACCTCCCAACTCAAAAACATAACTATGGTGGTCTGGGGAGAGGGGGTAGGCAGACCACAACCCCCCACCCCCTAACCGGCTCATACCTCTAAAAGGGATCCTCAATAATAAACAGTGAGCCTGGCGCGCACCCTAGCTCCAGGCCCATCAATGCCATTTTTAAAAATGGTGCTAACCTGATATTGACACTGTCATGTGAAGGGACAAAATCCAGGGATCAGATCTAGACCATACTTTAGCCAGGTAGTGTTGAATATCAACGTTCACTGGCTAAAATGTAACCATGCTCCTGGGTTGCCTCCATCACCACCTCTTTTTCATCTGGCTAAATTTTGTGCAGGTAGTGAATTACCTGGCCAAAATTTTGCTGGGGAGCTGGAAGAAATGTTCAAATCTTAATTTTTTTGTCTGGGTAACTCCAAAGTTACCCAGACAAAGCCTTTGAATATCAACCTCACATATCTATATTCATCCATATAAATAAATATATGTATGTGCAATACAAATGTCCCCAAATATAAATTATTTTTGCAGGTATAAATTTTGAGCTCAGCGAACCACTCCAACTCACCCAATCTACCCGCACTACTAGAGCAAACCTCGCTTGCACCCTTCAAGTCCCAACACTCAAGAAGGCCCGCCTCTCTGCAACTAGGAACCGTGCCCTATCTATTGCCGGCCCAACGCAATGGAATGCCCTGCCCTCTCACCTCCGCCTTGAGCCATGCCCCTTGAAATTCAGAAAGATGCTCAAAACATGGCTCTTCCACCAGGCCTTTCCCTCCTCCCACCTACGCCCTCACCCCCATCCCCCTTCGCTGTAAATAGGTTCATATTCATACTCATTTTCAATTTTGTAAATATGTTCATATCCCTTGCCCCCTTCTTCTCCCTTACTTGATTCTTCAGGCTCTTCCCTAGAGCCCCTATTCTCTTGTTCATTGTTCTCATAGTTCCCCCACCCCCGTTCAATGTAATTTCAACCTTTCGTTTTGATGTAAACCAATATGATGTGTATTTTAATGTCGGTATAAAAATGATGTTAAATAAATAAAATAAATGATGTAGGTGCTGTAGTGAACCACAGGATAAAATAGAAAAAAAGAGTATGACAATATGCAACTTGTAAATGACAAAAAAAAAATCAAAAGATTACTATACAAAGTTGTAAAGAATATCATATCAATTATCAACCAGCACTCTCAAAAAAGATAGAGCACACACCCCAAACAAAAAATATCTTTAATTCAAAAAAATGATATAAGATCACAATAGAAGACTCAACAACAGATGTATTTTGGCAGAGAGGCTGCTAGTATTGGGTGTCAAATTTTTGTACAGTAAGAAAATGCCATAAAATCAAGCTTCAAAACTCATGTCCAAAACATATAGCATTCTCATACATGAAAAAAACTGCCTATTACCATCAAAAAATAAACTATCAATATCTTTACAAGCTTCAGAATATAAGGAATTGCTGTCATGTAAGACCAGCATGAATCCAAAATGAAAATAGGTAGGGAAAGCATGAGAGCCATGTCTTCAGGATGGCTTTCAAACATACAGTAGATTTATAGAAAGGCATGCTGGTGTTGTGGGGCAGCGAACTGGAGTCAGGGAGCACCCCCACAGCAGCAGGACATTACCATGGACCCAGATTGTATTATGTTTGGCGGCTCATGCCCGTGAACCACTGCACTCACCCCAAGATGCTTTTGCCTGCCAAGAACGTCGCCAACTACCCCATACGGTATGGATGCTGCCAGCCTCCCTTCCCCCAACATACTATGCTGCTCCATAGATACACACATGTGTGACACTGAGTCTTAAAGGCCCCATGGCAGGAAACCTCTACTTTGGCACCTCTTGATGACATCATACGGCTGGGTATTTAAACCTAGCCGTGACTTCAGCAATTGGCCCCAGCAATGGGTCTCCTGCCTAGCAGAGTGTGTTGCTACATTGTTCCTGTGTCTTCCAGCCTGTTTCTGATTCCTGTTCAGCCAGTCCAGGCTCATCTAGCTTTGCCTTCCAGTCTAGCCTTGTCAAGCCTTTCCTTCCAGTCCAGTCTCATCTAGTATTACCTTCCTTGTTTGTTTCATCCAGTGTCTCCTGTCTGTGTCCACCTTTGGCTTGTTGCCCTGGATCTTGATCTCTTGCTTGGACCTGACCATGTTAGCCTGCCATCTAGATCTTGACCTCTCGCTTGAACCTGAGTGTGATTGCCTGCTGTCTGGCTATTCTAGATATACCTCCACACCAGAGTGAGTAGTCAGCAGGCTTAAGAGAGTCTCCGACTCTCTTAAGCCTGCTGACTACTCACTCTGGTGTGTCTCCGGACTAGCTATTACCTCTGCCCTAGGGAGTCACATAAGTCCTGCCAGCTGCTAGAATCCAAGGGCTCAACTTGCAGAGGAGGCAGTGGGTAAAAGTGAAGCTCCAGACTGACCCGCTCTAGGACACATTTTACAGCTGCCGGCGTAGGGCTGTGTTAACTATGTCACATCATTAAGGGCTCAAACATCCCCTATCCCTTACAGACAGGAGCTGGTCTTCTATCTAACCATCCCCCTCTCCCGTAGGTTGAGTCCTTGGATTCTGGAGGCTGATAGGACTTGCCTTCTTGAGAAAATCATGGTGCTGACACTGAGTGGGAGCTGTATATAGGCTGGAAGCTGAGGACTGCTGAGGATTCTGGCTGGGGCTGGAGTACAAGGGCAAGGTCTGAGAAACAGACAAAGGACTGGACTAGGAAGTGTAAGACAGAATGAGGACTGGACTAGACAGAACAGGCAACAATTAACAGGAGATCCCAACAGGGCATAAGGCTGGCTAGGAGAACCTAGCAGGCCTGGAGGCCATAAGATAAAGCAGGAAAGCCCAAGAGGGCACTGAGCAAGGCAGGTAGGCCTGGGAGGCCACAGAGCAAGGCCAAAAGGCCTAGAAGGACCCAAAGTATGGCAAGAAGCCAAGAGAGAACACAGAGCAAGGTAAGAGGCCAAGACAGGCCAAAAGGCATGACAGGAGGCCTGGGTAGATCACAAGGTATGACAGGAGGCATGGGTAGGCCACAAGGGAAGACAGCATAGCCAGACAGGGCAGAAGGCCTGGGTAAGCCACAGGACAAGATAGAATAACCAGACAAAGCAGAAAGCCTGGGGTGGCCACAAGGCAAGTCAGAATAACAAGGTAAGGTTGGCCAGGTCAGAGAGCCAAGATGGGTCAATGAAGAGGCACTGAAGATCTGGATAGGCTGGGTTAAATAGGACTGGGGCTGAGGCTACAGGTAATGAGGAAACTGATGATTTGTGCAGCTGGAAGTGGGGCTTGCTGAGGACCCCTGGTGGAATGGATGTTAGGGAGCGCTAGGAGAATGGTCCCATTTCCGAAGAGATTGTGTGCCCTTGGAGCTTGGCAGAACCTCAGAGGGCTCTAAGGCAGTACAGAGGCAGGTGAGACATGTCCAAGCCTGGGTTGAGACCAAGAACCCAGGCCCCTGCCGACCTGCACAGTCCGAGTGAGACCAATCACCCAAGGTTGGTCTCTGAGTGGTCCTACGACTACTCCAAGCCCTTTCAGACCTGCCGCTGGGAACGCCAAAGGCAGCAGGCTGGACAGGAGACGAGGGCAGACGAAGGCTCTGGAACATGAGGGCTCAAGACGAGGAACTTGGAGACGTAAAGACACAGACGAGAAGCTTGGGATGTGAAGACTCAGACTTGAAGCTTGAGAACGAAGACTCAGGATCAAGGTTCAGGAACAAAGTCAAGTACTGGGTTGAGGCTGCGATGCAGTACGCCCTACACAGCCCACCACAGAGCGGACCCACGGGACTGGTCATGGACCACGCTTGTGTGCGAAGCAGACTCCAGACGAATACATGGAAGATGAAGCCGGAACATGGCGAAGATTCAGTAGAAGCCTGCACCGAGATGCGCCCTACACAGTCGCCCATGGCTGGTCACGGACCACGCTGGAACGGAGCAGGTTCAATCAGAGTCTAAGGCATGGACGGAGCAACCACAAGAACATCCGAGGGCCGAGACGAGATTCAGGGTAAGGGACCAAGACAAGCTTGGCTTCAGGCATGAGACACAGGACCAAGGCGAGACTTGGCTTCAGGCAAGGATGACCCTCTGGAGGTTTGTGCTGCAGATGAGAAGACAGGCTTATGCCACGAGGTGATGAGATACGATATGGCACGCCAGAAGAGGTAGCAATGAGGAACCATGGGTCCAGGAAACAGAAGTGGAGACGAGGCATCAGGAAGGAACATCAGGAATATCATATAACATCAGGAAGATCATGGAACATCAGGAGAAGATGAGGTACATCTAGAAGAGACCAGGAACATGAAGAAACGATGAGGGATCCTACGAAGAACAGGAAATACCAGCAGGAGCAAAGACAAGAAGTCCTTGAGAGGAACTAACTCCTTGCGAAGGCTTGCGCTGGGCCCTATATAGAGCTGAATATCAGGAAATGCCCTGGGAGGGGTCCAAGTGGGGCCAGGAGGCTGGTCCTTTAAATCACTGAAGGAGGCACGGCCCGCGCCTTAGGAACAGGAAGCAGGAAGTTGTGCAGGACCATGGCCAGTGGCCCTGCACAGACGCTGATGACGGAGGAGCAGGGCTGGGCCAAGGAGCAGGCCCTGATGCCAGCAGCAGCTCCTACTGCTGCAGGAAGAACAGAGGGCGGCTCCAGCCACCAGGAAAGCCCAGGGACTGCGGCCTCCGGGCCAGAAAGATGAAGTAGACATCGGTGGTGGCTCCAGCTATGTTGTAGCTCGGCGGCAGGGCCCGCTGTGCAGGAAAAACACCCAAGGTCCATGGCTCCTTCCGCAGTGAAGAAAACAGGCTGGCTGCGGCTCCTGTTGCGAAGAACGTCGGCGGCTCCGTGCCGTGAAGGTAGGTGCAGGAGTGTAACAATGAAGGCTGTGCAGCAGGTGAAACCTGTAATGAAACCGCTATCTGATGGGAGGAGCAATCTGTAATGAATTGGAGATAACAGTCTGCTTGTAGTTAGCAATCTGTAGTATTTAGGAGAGTTGTGGGTGGATCCTTGGACCAGTGACAGATGAACACGCCCCTGGGGAAGACCCCGAGAGGGACCACCGGTCAGGCTCAGAGTATGGAGACAGACACACACTAGTTCTTTTATTAGACAGTATACTGAACCACCAGAGGTGGCAGTAGTGAGCTGGAATGCCCGGCTGGGCTGTAGTCCCTCAGAAGCTGGAACAGCGATCCCTGGAGGCTGAGCTGAAGAGAAACTGAAAATTAGTGAGTAGGCAGGGTAAGCAGAGTTCATGTACCGAACCTGATGGTAAAACTCACACAATGTCTCATAGAAGCCCAGGAGCTGGAATGTATAGGCCCTCGAGGAGCGAGTCCCTGATTCCAGGGAAAGCTCTGAGAGAGCGATGGTAACTCACAGATGTAGTAGGCAGTGCTGACTTCCTGGCAGAAATGAATTTGAAGAAGTCCGGGAACAAGGGCCCTCGAGGAGCGAGTACCGGTTCCAGACTTCAGTCTAAAAGTAAGAGAGAGAGGGTGAGGCCCCTGAGAAGCGGGTACCCCTGGTTAGTCCGAGGAGGCAGAGTAGCGTAGATAGAACGAATCCATATCCGTATCCTTATCCTTATCCTTGCTAACTCGCTGTGTTAGCAAATTCTAAGACCTTAAATATCTGTCGCGGGTGACGTCATCTTCAGGGACGCCCCCGAGGTTCGCGCCATCGCTGGTACTTCAGTTGGGGCCGAGCTGCGCGCGCACCTCTAGGCCTCCAGGAAACATGGCGGTTAGCAGCATGGAGCAGGTCCGGGGATGCCAGAGAACCTCGGCAGGAAGACGCCACCACAGCCAATCTTCCTGCGGCCGAAGAGGGAGGCGCCAAAGAGGTGAGGAGGGCGGAGGGCGGAGAGCGGGCGTCGGGAACCGACGGACACAACAAAACTATAACAGTACCCCATTTAAGACCCTCTCCTCCTGGCTCCCATTTCCCATGGGGGCTGTGATAATAAGTATAGGAGTAGAGTCTCTCCAGAGCTGAACTACTAGGCTGGGGTCTGTCCTGGCTTGAGGTGCAGAATCATTCTTTCGGGTGATGAAGTGCTGACTCAGAGACTCTCTGGGGCTGAGGTGTTGGTGGCAAAGCTTTGCTGGCCTTGAAGTGCTATGTCAGGGTTTCTCTGGCCTTGAAGCATGGGGCCAGAGCCTCTCTGGTGCTGACACATTGAATTAATGTCTCTTGAGCACTGAGGTGCCAGGATAAAATCTCTCTGGCGCTGGGTGGCTGTGCTGGCATCCCTCTGAAACTGGGACACTAGATCGCAATCTCTTCAAGACTGGACGACTGATTCAGAGCCTTTTTGAGGCTGGACTGCTGTCTCAAAGTCTCTCTGAGGCTGGACTGCTAGCTCAGAGTCACTCTGGTACTGGGCAGCTGGAACAGAGTCTCTCGGGTACTGGGTGGATGGAACAGCGTCTCTTTAGTGTTGGGTAGCTGGAACAGCATCTCCGTGTTGCTGGTGGCTGGAACGACTGGGTTGGACTCTCCTGGTGTGGGTTGATTGGAGTAGACTGCCCCTTCTGGAGTGGATCAGCAGGAGTGGATTCTCTCATACGAGGAGTTGCTGAACTAGGTCTCTCCTGGAGTGGAGTGAATAGAGTGGACTTATCCTGAAGCTGAGGCATAGCTGAGACTGGCAGAACTTCAGAGGGGATTATCATTTCCTCCAGCTGTGAAGACAATATAGACTGTGCAGAATATATGAAAGGTGTTTTCACAGTGCATAATGATTGAGCAGAGGCACAGGACTTCCCTGAAGGTAGAACTATAGCTGTGGTAGTAACAGCAATCTGGAATGGGTTCTATGTTATAAGACTGGAGTTATTTTTGAGTCTTGTACACTCTGGAGAGATCCAGAGAAGGCTGATATGGGAAGGTACACACCACCTTCCTAAGAGTCAGCAGTTTGCTACCTGCAGCTGATGACATTGGAACTCCATGGATAGAATCAATTAGCTCTTCCTGTCTCAAAATGTCTGCATACCGAGGCAGTGGATCAGAAGCAGGATTACCTAGTGATTTCATTTGATCTGATTGTCTTGGCTGGATCCAGAAGCAAATTTTGCCTTCCAGATAAGATTTTAAAATGTTCCTGCAAATTGGAGCTTTGTTAACTGTGCTTTTCAAGGAGGTTGTTTTGGGTATTAAAGCAGAATTTACCTTTACAGGTGATGGATTTAATTTTATTTGGCTGATTTTATCTGTGTCAGGATGGGCTGTGGTTTTCAAATGTGATGGGCTGGGATTTTTCTCAGCAGATTGCATTCCTTTGAAAATGTTAGCAGGAGAAACCACAGCATCAGAGGGCTTTAATACATAGTGCACATTAAACTGTGAATTGGACATTGGACTGGTTGCAGATCAAAATGGACAGGCTCTGTCAGGAGGCATATACTCAGGAAGGCATTTACATTTCCACCAGGTAGAATTAAGGGAACCACATCCCTTACAATCTGGAAATATCAGAGAATTTTTAGCTGGGCATTTGTTACACTTCAAATAAGCTAAGGTCTGGGGTGTAGTCATCAGAAAGTGGAATATGTAGCTTGGGATCTGGCTGGGGTGCAGCATAAATGCTACAGGCATTTACAGATGCAGTTTATAGACCAAGATTTTGTTTTGTCCCACAATTTAAAATTAGGGAAATGGCAAGTAAAGCATTCTAGATAATACAAAAGGTTCCAAATTTGGCAAGCAGGGCAGACATAATAAAGCACAGAATTTAGAATAGCTTGAGGTGCTGGTGCAGAAACAGAAATGATATTGTTTACAGCAGAAAAATCTGTTCTGGACTCACCAGGTAGGAAGGGAGCCCTGCACCCACTGCTTTGGGAGTTGTATGGCCCCTTCATTCTGTCACAGGGTGGCAAGCTGGTGTCAGGGACCACCCCTACAGAAGCAGGACAGGACGCAGGGCTAAGCTGGAGCTAGTCTTTTGCCTAACCAGCCCCCTCCTCACAAGTTGAGCCTTGGGTTCTGGGGGCTGGTAGGATTTGCCTTTTTGAAAACATCATGGTAACAGTGCAGAGTAGGAGCTGTATATAGGCTGGCAGCTGGGGTCAGGCACAGGCTGAAAGCTGAAACCAGGTTCTGACTGAGAGCTGGAACCAGGTACTGACTGGGAGCTGGATCCAACATGAGGCTGGGGGCTGGATATAGAGCACAGGCTAGGGACTAGATGCAGAACACAGATTGAGACTGGAGGAGAAGGGAAGAAGGGAGAAGATCTGAAAAACAGACAAGGGACTGGGCTGGGTAGTGCAAGACCGAACAAGTTCTGGACTAATCAGGCAACAATTAACAGAAAAGCCCAACAGTGCATAAGCCTGGCTAGGAGAACCTAGCAGGCCTGGAGGCCATAAGGTAAGGCAGGAAAGCCCAAGAGGGCACTGTGCATTGCATGTAGGCCTGGAAGGCCACAGAGCAAAGCCAGAAGGCAAGAGGCCAAGAGAAGGCACAGAGCAAGGTAAGAGGCCAAGAGAGACCACAAGGCAAAGCAGGAGGCCTGGTAGGTTGCAAGACAAAACAAGGCAGAATAACCAAACAAAGCAGAAGGCCTGGGTAGGTCACAGAATAAGGCAGAAGGCCGGGGTTGGCCACAAGACAGAATAACAAGGTAAGGCTGGCCAGGTGAGAGAGCCAAAGTAATTCAATGAAGAGGCATTGAGGGATTTGTCATGCTGGGTTAAGTAGGGCTGTGGATTAGGCATCAGGAGATCAGAAAATCTTGTGCTGCTGGGAGTGGGGCTCACTGAAGACCCCTGGTGGAAGGCTGTGCAGCATACAAAATTGTAACAGCTCGCAGTTAGTGCTTTTGCAGTGTGGTGATTATTACCCCATATTTCACAACTTGCTGTCCCACCACAAGACATGGGATGGGTGGAGGGCAGGAAATGTTTAATTTTCCTAATTCTATCCTCTATCCTCTACTGGGCAGTGCTCATCTTACAATTCTTCTCCTCTCATAGAACTTCCTATTATACTAAGGCAGGGGTGATCAACTCTAGTCCTTGAGAGCCACAAACAGGCCAGATTTTCAGGATATCCACAATGAATATGCATGAGAGAGATTTGCATGCACTGCTTCCACTGTATGCAAATCTATCTCATGCTTATTCATTGTGGATATCCTGAAAACCTGACCTGCTTATGGCTCTCAAGGACCAGAGTTGGCCACCCATGTACTTACGCACAGCTTAACTTGGAAACAGAAACATAGAAACATTTCCAGCATCAAACCTCTGCATGTTCTCCCAATATTTTTTCATTTAAGTTTCCAAGTTGATTCTAAGAGCTATTCCACAAAATAAATATTTGAAAGCTGCTGGGAAATTGCACAGGGAAGTGAAAATATATGTTATATCATATAATTTCTATGGGTAACTGTTTATTATTGTACATGTGTTTTGTATAGCAGGTTCAAAGCTATGGAATTCCATGCCTGAGTCGTTATGTATTTTACCAGATAGAAAGAGATTTAAATGTGAGTTAAAAACATGGCTATTCAAAAACGCATACGAATTAACTTAAAACATCAGAATAGACAGAGCCACAAAGACAAGGAAGAAAAAAAGATAATAATAGAATCATGAAGAATAAATCAAACAAGAGAATGTAAGTTTCTTAAAACAACTCACTGAATGAAATGTAAAAACTATCATTTTGTTTTAATTTTCCATACTTTTTGCCTTATGTAACCAATTATTGTTTGTTAAGTTACAACTGTGAATGTCACTTTGAAAACTGTTGTGATCTATACATGGAACGATGGTATATAAAATGTCCATATAAATAAATAAATAAATAAATGTGTCTGCTTTAGGGATGTGCCTATTATCTTTTTTTTTTTTTTTTTGTAATACAATTTTTATTGAGTGATCCTCAGACACAATATGAAACTTTTCCGATAACAGACAAGCAAACATAATACAGCAAACGATATTGATGACACAAATCACAGAACCATGAGGAAACACTCCTCAATTTTCCCCCTTCCAGATATCTATAACTGTGTCTAAGACATCTCTAGAGCCACCCTAGAGAATACTCATGTCGCCAACAAACTAGGAGAGGCTGCACTCTGATACCTCCCCCAGTCTGACATATTGAACAACTATAGCGGGCTAGCTCTGCTTAAACAAGAAGGAACAGGAGTTCAGTATGCTTATCCCCAAACCCTCACCCTCTCCAAACCTCCCCGTCCCGCTTCTCCCCCTTTACCCCCCTTCCCCCCCCTCCTTCCCCTACCCAAGGCCTGGCTGACAAACCAGTTGAGACATCCATGTATACTAGAGTCCAATCATAACATTGAAGGCATGGGTCTATCACTAACCCAAAAAACAAAAAAAGAAGAACAAACAAACATCAGGCATTGAGGATCAAGCTGCGAGCCCGATGTGGCAAAGTCTGCACATATACCTCCCAGGTCTCCAAGAAAAGTCTTCGGTGCGTTGGCGACAACTTAGAAGTAAAACTGTCCATATACATCATTCGATGAAAATGATTACGCCAAGTCCAATACGATGGTGCAGATATCTCCAACCAATTAAGTAGAATAACTTTTTCCCCACCAGCCAGGCCTTTTTAATCAGAGTTCTCAATCCCCGCTTTTCTTATAACCGACTGGGGAATGCGATCAAAAAGAATCAGCTGCGGGGTAACTTGAAAACGTATTTTCAGGAGGCGTTGTAAGTAATTTACAATTTTCTGCCAGAACTGTTGAACAAGGGGACAAGCCCAGAATGCGTGAGACAAAGTGCCAATTGCAAGGTGACAACGAGGGCATGTCGAATCTGTTATGAGCCGCGCTCTCCACGCAACCTGTGGAGAGACAAAGGCCCTCCGCAGAAACTTGTATTGCATTTCCCGGTAATACATATTTTCACTGGACCTTTTTAAATTCCCCATACATGCAGAGAAGATTGCCACTGTATTTATTTATTTATTTATTTATTTATTTAAAAGTTTTTTATATACCGCACATGGGGTCACTTACGTTTCCGTCTTGACGGTTTACAAGTTTACATACATAATAAAACAAATTTAAGTATATAACATAAACATAATTTACATACATAAAAATAAAATAAAATAATTCTTTCATAGCAAGTGTCGGACGGATATGGATAATTCAGGATATTTATTTAGGTGATAGTACTGTAATTGTATGCATCGTTGAATAGAAAAGTTTTAACCAGCTTGTAACTGTTGTAACTGTGAATACTCCATCTTTGGTCCAACGCTCTACTGAAGTCTCATAGGTACACTGTGACATACCTCGTTGAAGAGCCCTATAATATGTCGAGAGAGATAATGGCCGCTCCCTTCCCAACTGAAAAAAGGATTCTAACGCCGCTAAATGTGTGGAAGTCTGAGTACCAATCTGCAATGATAATATGTAATGTCGGATTTGTAGATACCCAAAGAACTGGACCCGGGTCAAACCATATATACGTTGTACTGTGGGGAACGGCATTAGTATCCCTTCCGGGTTCACCAAGTGCCCCAAATGAGTGATACCCTTCGAGGCCCATCCCCGCAGACTAACATCTTGGGATCCTGGTAAAAACTCTGGGTTGCCCTGAACTGGGAGAAGGTAAGGGTTACATCGAGGCAGTCCCAACTTCTTTGTAAGGTATTGCCAGGATTTTCGAAACGGGACAACCAGTGGATTCCGAGAGATTGCAGACGGTAGCTCCTTCCCCGGCCCCATCAGTACATAGGTCAACGCGAAGGGGGCCACCAATGTGGATTCAGCCACCAAGTCAATACAAAAGGGGATTCCCAATATCCATTCCCTAACAATCCGGAGGTTGGCCGCCACACAATAAGACTGAAGGTCGGGAACTCCCATTCCCCCTGCTCCCCAATGCAACATAAGCCAGGACAATGGTATGCGTGCCTTTTTCCCCTGCCAAAGAAATGCCCGCATCATCTGTTGAAGGGCGGCCAAATCGTTACGTTTTAGAATAAGAGGTAGGTTCTGCAACACATACAACCATTTAGGTAGTATGATCATCTTAAACAAATTAACTTGCCCCCCTACGGAAAGAGGGAGGCTTTTCCAAAGTTTGAGCTTATCTCTCGTGAGTCTCAGTAATTTTTGGATGTGTAAGTCGTATAACTTAAGTAAATCTAAGGCTATATCAATCCCCAAATATTTTATTACACCGTTCGCCCAGTGCAGTGGGAAAGGGCCCTCCCACTGCTCCTGTATAGACATCGGGAATCCCATGGCCTCTGATTTCTCCCAATTAATACGAAAACCCGAAATACCACCATAGTCCCTAACCACCTCCAAAAGGGCCGGCAAGGAGTCTCTTGGATTAGTAAGGAATACCAAGAGATCGTCCGCAAACGCGGCATATTTGAAAATCTCCTTTTTCTCCGGCGCCTGAAATAACACCCCTCGGATCGCTCGGAACGTTTGAATAGCCAGTAATAGAGGCTCCAGGGTCAAGAGAAAAAGGAGAGGGGATAAGGGACAGCCCTGTCGGGAACCCCGAAAGACCTGGAATTCAGGGGAAAATTGACCATTCACCATTAACGAGGCAACCGGGCCTGAGTATAGGAGTTGCAAGGCTTGATAGAAAAAACCTCCAAATCCCATGTCTCTCAATAGGGCAAACATAAACCCCCATTCCACCCGGTCGAAAGCCTTCTCTGCATCTAGACTAGCAATGAGGAAGGGAATATTGTGTCTGGTGCAGAGATCCATAGCAATTGTTAGCTTCCGGATATTAGTCAAGGCATAGCGTTTTTTCACAAAGCCTACTTGGCCCGGTTGAATCATCTGTGGCAAAACAGCACTCAATCTATCTGCCATAATTTTCGCCAACAGTTTATGGTCCACATCTAATAAAGAGATAGGGCGATAGGAAGCAGGGTGCAGGGTATCCTTCCCAGGCTTGGGAATTAGAGTGATGTGGGCCCTATTCCCATGCACCGGAAAACTTCCCTTCGAGATTAGTGCTGTAAAAACTAATGGCAACAAGGGGGAGAGGGGCTCTGAAAGACACCTATAAAAGTCTGCACTATATCCATCCGGCCCTGGGGCCTTAAACCTTGGGGAACTCCGAATAACCTGTCGAACCTCATCCTCCGTAATGGGTCGGTTAAGCCCCTCTTGCTGAGCCTGGGTCAGGATAGGGAGGTTTAATGCGGCACTAAATGAGTCCCATTGACTTGAGTCCCAGCCCTCAGCCCGATACAACGCCGCATAATAATCCCGAAAAACTTTTAGGATTTTAGGGGTTTCATGAACTATGTGGCCTTGTGGCGTACGAAGAGCCGTGATATGCCGGGACCCTCTATTAGACTTAACTAAGTTGGCCAGAAGCTTCCCAGATTTGTTACCATATCTATAGAGCCTATGTTGGTGATATAGAATGCTGTGTTTAGCCCTCTGGTGTAGCAGCAAGTTCAAAGCTGATTGAATGGTTCTATAATCACTCTTGGTTACCGATGTGCAAGAACGATTTAGTGCCCCTTTAGCCTGTTGCAATTTCTTTGTCAGGGTCAATAATTGATTATTTAGCACTTTTTTCCGATGTGATATATACGAGATAATATCTCCCCTAAGGACAGCTTTAGCAGTGTTCCAGAACAGTACTGGATCACTGCTATGTTGGGCATTTAGGGTTGCAAAATCTGTCCATCGTTCCAATAAAAAGGTTTGAAACGCTGTGTCCTCTGCCAGATAATAAGGGAAGCGCCAGCCCCTACAGTCACTCACTTGAGGGAGCACTGCCAGATCCACCCAAATTGGGGCATGATCTGAGACAATAATGTCTCCAATTCCTACTCCTGAAATTTTGGAGAAGGAATGTGTGCTGACTAACCAATAGTCGATACGGGATTGTGTGGAATGAGCTCTGGAGACATGTGTAAAGTCCCGCTCAAAAGGGTTTAGAGCTCGCCATGCATCAACCAGGTGCAAACTCTGTTCAAGGAGCTGTATCCCCCGACCCTTGACCCCCGTCCGCCGCAGAGTGGCAGAGCTATCTAATTCGGGGTCCCATAAAGAATTGTAATCTCCCCCCACTACCAGGAATTTGTCCATATATGAAAGTAACATTTTATGTATATTCTGAAAGAAAGGCATTTGCTGAGAATTCGGGGCATACAGGTTGCACAACACCACAGGCATCTGATTAATTGTTACTTCTAAAATAAGAAAGCGACCCTGAGGATCTTTATGTTCAGAAAGAACTTGTAGCGGGAGATTTTTGCGCACCAGGATAGCTACCCCCGCTGACCTCATGGTGGCGGAGGCATAATACACCGAACCCACCCAAGACTGACATAATTTCAGGTGCTCCACATCTGTAAGATGGGTTTCCTGCAAGAATGCTATGTCCGCAGCCTGTCTCTTCAAGGCCTGTAATACCTTTGACCGTTTGACAGGTGTATTAATACCACATACATTCCAGGATATCAATTTGAGATTACGCATAGCCATTTACCCCATATCACGCCATAGAAAAGTAATTTGAACAATGAGAATTTCCCATCTCCAAGGGAATGATGACCACCCCAGCTCTGGCCATCTCCCTGTGAATGTGATTTCCCCACGCCACATGCCACCAAAATGTTTGAAATCTGTATCATGCCAGCACCTTGTATCTTTCCCTGACCCTCCTCCCCGCTCCATTCCTCCCCCCTTCCCCTTTCCCCCCCCACCCCCCCTTCCCCTAACTAGACTCCCCAGAAGTCTCATCTCCACTAATTCCCCACCTAAGAGATCCTGTTAAGACACTCGGGCTCCTCTGCCCCCTCCCCCCTTTCTTCACCCCCCATCCAGCTTGCAGCAACATAACAAGGGATGGGACTCCATAGAAATAACATAACATAAAAGTTGAACAAATAACAGCTTTTGTTCCCCCCTATAAACAATTTCACAATACAATATTGAAACACCTATAGTATACCAATATCCCATTGCAGCACAAAGTGGAGATCTGTTCACACCGCTCCAGCATGTGCCAGAAACTTGGAAAAAGAGAGGAAAAAAAACAGTGAACAGACTTAACTGTCAAATATTAAGTAACCAAAGGGTGCAGGTCCCCCTGCCCCCATAAGCAATAGATTAAGCAATGCATGCCATGCTGGTAGAAACTTCTCAGCTTAAGTAGCTGGCTGCCTGTCCTGTACATTTATCCAGTATCTGACCCAGGGCTGCGTCCGCCCGGTCTTTCTCCAGCCCCACGATCCAGGGTTCCAATGTAAGCTTTTAAGTCAGCGACCTCACTAAACCATCTGGGTCCTCCAGGTGTACTTACACGGACCTTCGCTGGGTATACTACCACAGCTCTCTCACCCAGATTAAACAACTGTGTACACAATGGGGAGAAAGCCCTGCGCTGTGCAGATAGGGCCCCTGAAAAGTCTTGGAAGATCAGAATCTTCTTTCCCTCATACAACAACGCTTTCCCCCGACGGCTGGCCTGCAGGATCGCTACTTTGTGAGCATAATTTAACAGTTTTATTATTACTACTCGTGGTTTTTCTTGCTGAGCCCTTTTCTGCCCCAACCGGTGAGCTCTTTCTATTCTCAGGGGACCGTGCTCAGTGCCCAGAGACAGGTCGCGAATCAACCAGTTTTCTATTTTTTGGGGCAAATCTCGATCCGCAATTTCCTCTGGGAGGCCTACCAGACGTAGATTGGACCTCCTGGACCTGTTTTCAAGGTCTTCAATACGCGCTGTGTGTCGGGTGATCTCCGCACGTAGCTCCGCTACCTCTGACCGCGTGGCCTGGGCGCCATCTTCGCCGTCCAAAACCTGTTGCTCTAGGGCTGAGAATCGCGCTTCATAGCCAGCAAGCGCTGCGGTCACCTCGCCGAGTTGGGACGAAAGTTTTTTAAACTCTGGCTCCAGTGCCTCTACTACCGCGGTGCGAAGATCTGCCCAGCTCACTGGTGCCGGTAGGTCTGCCATGCTGTGTTCCTCCTCAGAGGCCAAGTCAGTAGGCCTGACTTTTTCTTTTGCCGAATCCTTGTCCCTGCGCGCCGTGCGGGTCGACATCTGGCTACCGTTCCGCTCACCAATAATAGCCGCTGGGATATTGAGAGACTTCCACGCAAAAATGAACAGCAAATAGGGCCGGATGGGGTTAGATTAGAAATCAGGGAGCCCGAGAGGGTCGGCTACATCCGCTCCCTGTCACGTGTCACGTGATCTCTCCCTATTATCTTTTTAATTTGCTTTGTCAATTGATTTTGAGTTAATTGGACATTCTGTTTGTGGATCGTGTGAGTTTTGTAGTACAGCAATGACAGGTGTGCAGTCATATATATTGAAGTCAACTTTCATTATTAAGAGAAATTACAATACAAATACAATACTTAATTGAATGTCCATGCGGCCTTATATATATCGGCCACTCCTTGACTCTCCTCGCCTTCAGCCAGCCCCACCACCGGATCGCTCCTAAGTCCCAGCGACCTGGACCCCTACGGGCTCCACCTGGGGGGTCTCGGGTTTCCAGGGCGAAGACCCACGTCGTCCGCACCAGCTGTGCTCCACCTCCCGGCCTCCATACCATCCTCAGAGCCCACGCTCCACCAAGCCGGCCCAAGGGTCCACCACCAGACTCTCTCCGCAACAGTTAGGGTACATCAGCATGATTTATGGGGTAGTTTAATGATAACACTTTTCCAGGGCTGAGGAAAATGTTAAAATAGCCTTAAGGTCCCCCCATTGGGTCCTCCTACATTAAGGATCACGCTATATTTTTCACAGAAAGTATACATCACATAAGTATGGGGGTTTTAGGTTATAATATTATTCTATCTTTTAAAAGATAAGTGTGGAATGTAGCTATCCTGCTATGTGTGTATCTCTGTGCATAGCCCATGTTTCCTTGCTTACTTTCTAAAGTTTGAATTTACACCAGAATTGTTTGTACTTGTATAACCCCATCCCTGGGTGTGGACTGCACTCTGATGGGGCCATAAAAGATTGAATAGTCTCTTTAGGACTGGAACCACTGGGTCGGCATCCTTTGCTGGTGGGGGAAAGATTTACTTTCAAGGCCCAGAATGCTAGGGGTGACCCTTTGTACCTTCTTTCTTGTCCCTGAGACAGGGGTACTTTTCATCATTGGGTGCTGTGTGTGCCCAATAAATACACTGGACCACTTGGTTAGTATCCAAAAATAAAAATCCTTACTGTTGCAAAAGTCAGATAAAATACGGTGCAAAACTTATTTCTCAGCACCACAGAATTCCTTGTTTGTTACAGATCTTTCCCTCTATCTGTGCAAGAGTCTCTGTTACCAGGGCAATGGGAATGTCCACCCTCTAGGACTGGCTAAGTGGAGGTCCTAGTTGGGCAGGGGATCCTTTAGTTGGGCAGAAAATAACCCTTTCCAAAAACTGGTAAAATAAATAGTAAATCACAGTCTCTGCACAGAGACTCCAAAACCACTCTCTCCCCAGGGTGAAGACTCCTGATGGGGAGAGAGAGGTTTTGGACTTTCTATGCAGAGACTGTGATTTACTATTTTTTTACCATTGTTTTTATCTGAGTGTACTCAGTTCATTACTCAGTTAGCAGATCTTCAGTACTCTATTTTATTTTATTTTATTTATTTAAGGATTTTTATATACCGACATACACTGTGAGTATCACATCGGTTCACATTGAAACATAAACTTAGCTTATTAGCGCTTTACAGAGTACTCATCAAATATAGGAGGAACAAGAACTAGTTAATAATGCAAATAACAAGAGCAAGTATTAAAATTAAAATGAATAACATGATCTTAGCTTACAGCGTTTTGTACAGAACTCTTAACAAGTAAGAATTATTAGAGGTTGGGGAGAAGGGGACAGAGGGAGGGGAATAAAGGGTACAGCAGGATAATATCGGATATAAAGGGAGGTCTAGTAAGGAGGGAGAGGGGGAGGGGAAATGGATAATAGGTAAAAAAGCAAAGGGAGGGAGGAGGAAATTAGGTAAAAAACTAGGGGGTCGGGAGGTGGCTGGGTAGGAAAGGGTGAGGAGGAAATTGCATAAGGGGGGTAGTGGGAGGGAAGTCAGATAGGGACCAGAATTGAAGGGCACGGGGGGGGGGGGGTGGAGGAAATGCATGGGAAGGTTTCAGCCTGTTTAGGTATATGCTTGTCTTTATCTCAATCAGATTCCTGATGGAAGGGATCCACTCTGGAACAGCAGCTCTGGATGCTCCTTCTGATGGGCAGGAAGAGGGTCAGCCAAACTCTTCTCCCTGTTTGACTCAAAATAATTTCTTCTTTCTCCCAAACTCAGGCAAAACAGCGAAAGGTCCTGGCTCCAGATTGTTAGAACATAAGAACATAAGATATGCCAGGGAAGGGAGCGGAGGAGAATCTTGCCTGTTGCCTGTTACCAATTTCTTCCAGCTGAGCCCGAATTTTCTTCTCGTGGAGGGGTGGAGGAGTAGCGGCTCCCGGCCCCTGCAGCACCGCCCACGGACTGACGCCGCCGACGTCATCATCTTGGGACTGGCGGTTCAAAAGCCAGTCTTCCTTGGCGCTTGTTGGAAGGGAGCAGAGGAGAATCTTGCCTGTTGCTTGTTACCAATTTCTTCCAGCTGAGCTCGAATTTTCTTCTCATGGAGGGGTGGAGGAGAAGCGGCTCCCAGCCCCTGCAGCACCGCCCACGGACTGACAACGCCGACGTCATCATCTTGGGACTGGCGGTTCAAAAGCCAGTCTTCCTTGGTGCTTGTCGCCGTCCGGCGCGTGTCGCCACTGAGTGTGGAATTCGGTTGTCGGAAGACGCTCAGAACTGTGAATAATTACATTATTCTCATAAAACGCTCCTAACCCGCTCAGATTAGAGTTTTATCTCAAACCAAGAGGACTTTGGACAAAAGAAATATTTGGAATCTTTATATATTTTCTTCATAAAAATGCCACACACAAAGAGAAAGGCAAAGATAAGAGAGGCAACAACTCCCTCCCTATCTGAACCAACTCAATCTCAGATTCCAGCATTCTTTTCATCCACTCCTAGAACGCAACCGGAGGAGCAGGTCATTGTAGATAGAGCCCCGGAGCGGGTGTCTGATCTACCGACCAAAACATCTTTAAGCCCCGGTGCTCCGTGTACCCCCCCACCGCCACAAATCATTTCCTCAGAAGTATTTCAAATTTCCTCTTCAATTAATGAAGGCAGTGGAGAGGCCCTGGCTAATAAGGGGAAAGAAGAGTCAGGATCAGGATTAGGAACTGAATTGAAGATTCTACCACTTAAACCAAATGAAATCACACTGGAGTCTCTGTGGTCCGCTGTCGTTTCCTTGGAAACTGCAATAGTAAAGTTAACTCAACAGACTACAGATGTAAATTCCCAATCAAAAAAAATGGAAGCTTCAATAGAAAGAATGGATAAGGATAAACAAATGATGGAATTAAGGTTAAATACGCTTGAAACCTGTCACCAAAGGTTCACAAGAACTGAGATATTACATAATAAAAGACTAGAGATGATTGAAAATCAACAAAAATTTTTAAATTTACGTGTGTTAAACTTTCCTAAGTTAACTCTAGTCTCACCTTTGGATATGTTCAAAGAGTATTTACAGTATATATTAAAATGGCCTGAAAAATCAATGCCTACCATATCCAAAATATACTATGTTGATACCAAGAGCAATGCACCAGAAGGGAATAAAGCTGAAGGGTTATCATTAAATTTATCTGATGTATTGGAAATTACGTTAGATTCCAAAATTGAAACAAGATCAACATTACCTGTTGGCTTTGTTTTTGCAACAGATAGAGAAGCTGTTTTTAGATTGTTTATGAAAAAAAGAACAGAAAATTTCCACGGTGGAAAGATCTTTCCAGAGCAACTCAACTAAGAAGGAAAAAATTCTTAGAATTAAATTTAGACGTGGAAAATAAGGGGGGGGAAATGATAGTAAAATATCCATGTAGGTGTGAAATTTGGCGGAATGGTCAAAAATTTGTTTATTTTGAAATAACACAGTTGAAAAAATTTCTTGATTCTCATTCTCCTTCCCCATAAAGTTAGCAATAAGGACGAAGCAGAAGTAAAAGATATATCTAGGAGTAATCTTCTTCTTTTCAGATGTAAAAGGTTTTCCTGTTTTCCTTATACCGCTCCAATTCTTTCTCAATTCTGAGCAATACTTATATCTTTATTAACATGCAGATCATAAATGAATGATATGGTGTAATGTATTGAATATTATTGTAAAATAATTGTGTATCTGTATTGGTATTTTTTTTTCTTCTATGTAAGATTATAAAATCAGCATAAATAAAAAATTAAAAAAAAAAAAGAACATAAGATATGCCATACTGGGTCAGACCAAAGGTCCATCAAGCCCAGTATCCTGTTCCTAACAGTGGCCAATCTAAGTCACAAGTAGCTGGCAAGTACCCAAACATTAAATAATTCTCAAGCTACTATTGCTTATTGATTACTGTAATAGCAGTTTATGGATTTATTATTTATTTGATTTATATTCCGCTTTTTGCACTTTTTTCAGCACTTCAAAGTGGATTACGTTCAGGTACTGTAGGTATTTATCCTCGAGGAACTTATCCAAACTTTTTTTAAACCCAGTTACTAACTGGTTTAACCACGTTAGTGGACCCTTGGGTCGAGGCAGGATTGGTGCAATCTGCAGTGAGGAGCTCTGCAAGTTCCCACCGTAAGTAGATGGACCCAGACGAAGTAGATGCCCTGCTGGAGCTTTGCCTATACCAGCCTTCATTCCCCTTGAGTTGAGCCTTTGGGTAGCAGGGCTGGCAGGTCTTAGGTGGGGGCCTCTTCTAATGGTGGAGGTGGTCATCCTAGAGTAGCTGGGTCGAAGCAGATGGAGGACAGATGAATCCAAGGTCCTGGCGATTGTTAGCGCAGGCAGTGATCAAGCATATCCAATGGCAGGCAGTGGTCAATGTCAGACAGCAATCAAGAGTATTCAATAGCAGGCTGTGGTCCATGACAGGCATCAGTCAAATGTATCCATGAATAGGCTGAAGTCAAACCGAGTATCTGTCCGAAAGAGAAGAAGGAACGGATAGGCAGGGTAGGTCAGGCAAAGAGAAGCACAGGTAGGCAAGGAGAGCTGAAGACAAGACCCTGGTACTGAAGATAAGACATTGGAACTAAAGAAAAGGATGGGACTGAAGACAAGATGTTGGAACTGAAGACAAGAAGCCAGAACTAAACACAGTATGTGGGAGCAAGACACTCTACTGTAACAGTAGGGGCACCTGTTACTGAGGCATTGAAGGAGTACCACCAAGGGCCTTTTATAGGCCTGAGCAATTGAAGTTATCAGTAGGTGCCTTGAGTCTTTTCCTGACATGGGACCTTTAAGTAGGGTGATGTTGGGCATGCTCACGCCCTAGGAGGAGTGTGGCCAGCTGGAGTCAGCGGCATCCTGCCATGTGGAATGTCAGCAGCGACTTGCCACGTTGAAGCATGGTGACTCGCTGTGAAGAGACCAGGAAGGACCACACCACTTCAGGAGCCAGCGGAGAAGGTCCAGCCAGGAGGATACGTGTGACTTTGCTTTGAGCAGCCCATGAACTTCCGAGGTAATACAGATCACCACCTTCCTCTGTCCTCATTGAGGTGTAGAGGGGCAGGTCTTCCCTAATCTGAGGAGCTCCAGACACAGGGTTTCCAGTGCCCTGAGTCCAGGTGGTGCCCAGGGTTTCAAGTTTTCTACAAATTAAAGTCTTTTGAATGCCCAAAATGTCCCAGTATGCAGATCCTACCCATTAGGGAGTTGATAAGCAGGGCAGATCACTGACCCAACTCACAAACTCCATGTAGGGTTTGCTGGAGTTCTAAGAGTAGGACAAAATAGGCAATAGCTTCTACAAACCTACTAAACCTTCAAGCACAAGCTACACTGCCTCCAGAGCTCCCAGGAAAGATTTACTTATAAAGCCTCATAAAGGGGATGGCCATTCCAGCTCCTTGAAAGGGAGGGGCTGCATTTGAATGGTATCCTCCCCATTCTCTAACTTACACTGATCTAGCTGAACAAGAAATAACCCAGGGTTTACTAGTAATGGAACAAGAGGGTCTATTACACTTGTAAACAAAATTAGATAGTACCCTGGGTCAAGTTGTTGGAGGGTGGTTTTTTTTGGAATGGCATAATTTGTCAACATTTTGTAGGCCTCTAGCTGTTTGCCATAGAAAATCAATGAGGAGTTTTTGTAAAGCTCCATTCTTAAAAAATGCTGACCTGATGCTAGATTTTATTCTAGTATGTCAAATTGGGTGACTTTCTGCCCTTACTTTAGAGAATTACTTTTGTAGCCCCTGTCCCCGTCAACTCTTGGGCACGTGGACACATGGGAAGGGCCACGGACCCTGCAAGGCCCCATAATTTGTACTTTGTTCTATTGTTCTATGTTCTATTGTTCTATGTAAAGCCCCTACCCCCTGTTTTGGGCGTTTCACTGTTTTATGTAAACCGGAGTGATTTGTATTTCATACAAGAACCTCGGTATATAAAAATTAAAATTAAAATAAATAAATAAATGACCATCCTAAGGTTTCTGCATAGGGAGGAAAAACAAGTTTCAAG